>NW_019264985.1:390078-400306 GCF_002742605.1 Olea europaea var. sylvestris
TGGACAAAAAATATTTTCCTAAAATGAATTTACCAACATTTAAATGATCATACTAATTTTATAATATGACACCAATATACTCTAATACGATGTAATCTTCTTTTATTGATATAAAATTAATATGAGAAATTAATTATAAAATTATTGTGCAATTTAACATTCATAAGTACTTATAAGACTTGCCACTTTGTTGACTAATAAATCACAACAATTGAATATAAATATACATGATTAAATTAAAAAATAAATGAAAATTATAAATTCTTAAATCGTTTGCATTGAAATCACACGTTAGTAATTTGGTTTACTTGTACCAATTAAGCCCCCCGTTTGGGCTCCATTAATTTTCATTACATTACATTTCATTTTTCTCTTATATTTTCAACTATACAATCTTCCATAAAATAATATTACACGTAAATCGAAATTTTTTTCTTTTTTTTCAACTACTCATTTTTCAAACAAATATTATTCCACCCATTAATTTTTTCACGTAATGGGGGCAAAACAGGGGCTAAATATATACCAATAATCCCAGATATTTAAATTTTATGATATTTACGTAATAAATTATAACAAAGAAAACGTATCTTATTTTTCATCGAAATTTCGAGAGTTCGTAATTACGGTTGACTTGGGAAGCATTTTGCCTTTGAAAGTCTTCACTTTAATTTGGCCTTCCTTTTAACTTTACAAGCCAAAAGTGTGACATACCATCACTTGATAGTGCCCGCCACTCTTATTTTATTTCATTTTTGTGGGTCACAAACCTAGAAACCGTGTCACACAATGTAACTTCTGCAGGCTTTACATCAATATCAACTTCAAATTCACATATAAAGATTAGGCGGTTAACATCCAATATCACATTTCTTAACAAGAATAGAATTCAAACATTCAATATAGTATAAGAAATAAAATAAAAAATCTCCGGAAAAAAAATAATCTGTATAAAACTTAAACGAGCATTTTAATTTGAACATTGATATCTCTAAACGAGCCACTATATTGATCTTTTAAGAAGGAACGTGGAATCCAAGACTCGATATTGACAAAGATACCCTGACTAATTTTTAATTCATGAATAGTTATTAAAATTTGTTAAGCAGTATTAATTTAAATTTGAACGTCATTAATGATGTGATTATTTAATTGTGTGCTTAAAATGAATTTAATAATTGTATTTTAATGTTGCAATCCGTTAGGTCACGTATAGACAACGTCACGATTAATTTTTTTTTTTTTTTATTCAATTATTACTTTCAAATTTTCATGGACTTTTGATTCTTAAATATTATTAACATAGTTTGGTACTTGATTGGCAGCATCTAGGATTAAAAGAATTAATTTTAAGTGGATTTGAATATAATTTTAGGAGTGACAAAAGGAAGTGCAATAGAAAATTTTCATGTTAGTTGAGATGGTTACATCTTATCTATATATTCACTTAAATTATTTGATTTTCCTCCAGTCAGATTAATTTAATATGTGTCTTGCCAAGAAATTAATTTACAAAATAAGTTTTTAATTAAAAAAAAAAGAGTCTATTGTTACTAATGATATTTGGGTTGTGCTTAAATTTTAAGTTATTTTGTTGAATATAATCGAATGACTGGTGCAATGACCAGATTGCCCCTTTTTCGCCAGTGCTGGATGATGATAACCATCTTATGCTCTTGGATCGAAGGAGACAATGGTCCTTCTAATCCACTGTATATATATAATTTGTCTTGGATGGAACTACCTAATTCAAAATTCTCAAAAAGGATAACAACAACAGTCCAAAGATTATGTAAAAACATTTTTCAAAAGATTAAGCCCATGAAAATTGTCCTAAAATTTTCATTTAGTGTGCAATAAAATGTAAATGGTTGGATACGTGAGAGTAATATGGAAGCACAAAATTAAGTAACCTAAAGTCATGGAACTTGTACATAAGGGTGTCAACGAACCGAATTGAGCCAGCTTACGAGACGAAACTCAAGACTCGGGCTCAACTCGAGTAAATGGTGAGATTTTTTTTTGGGAAAATTGCAGCTAAGGTACCAAACCTCTCGTTTATTAGCAGACTTTGCCCAAACCTTTAGTTTGTGCCACCGGAGGTACCAAACCTTCAAAAAATTCACACCCAGAGTCCAAATTGACAGAAAACGTTAGTTTGACTGTTATTGACCAAAAATTAAAGGTCTGACTAATTGTTGACTGATTTTTAAAGGGACAAATGTGTAACTTTACATTTTAATATAAAAAATTTATATAAAAGAATTATATTTAAAACCAAAAAACAAAAAAATAAAAAACTCCAATCATCATCTCCACTCACCCCCCCTCCACATCCCCACTTCCCCCTCCCCAACGAAAACCAAAAACCAGTTTGGTAAATGAACAAAACCAGTTTGCACTTTCAAAATGACTAGCTCTGATGAGGCCCGTGAGAGGAGAAATGGGAGGAGAAGGAGAGGATATAGTGGGGATATTTGTAGGGTTTGAGGGGTTGTTTGGGAAGAAATGGAATTGAAGGTTTTAAGGGAAGAGAGTAAAAGGGGGGCAAAAAAAAAAAAAAAATCAGTAAATGAAATGGGCATTTGATAGGTTTTTATCTTCTTTCTCCCAAAAAGGAGTCATACAAATGCACTGGTATTCGATGGGCTCTTGTCAATGGGCAAAGAAGGGTTTTTATTTTCTTTCTACCAGATTTTACTGATTTTTGGAGAGTGGGGAAAATGAGTTGCAAGGTTTGAAATTAGTTTTTGAAATTTCAATCAAGCTACCGACGAGGGTAAGGAAGTCAGTGATATTCCAACTTTGATTTTATTGGGAAATACCTGGTTTTGGTTCTTGGTGGGTAGAGAAGATGACTTTTAGTTTTGGTTGGGTGGAGAATATGACTATTTTTTATTTTTTTATTGTTTTATTTAAATTTTTATATGAAAATGTAAAGTTACACATTTACCCCATTAAAAATCAGTCAACAATTGGTCAGACCTTTAATCTTTGGTCAATAACAGTCAAACTAACGGTTTCTATCAATTTGGACTCCGAGTGCAAATTTTTTGAAGGTTTGGTACCTCCGGTGGCACAAACTAAAGGTTTGGGTAAAGTCTACTAATAAACGAAAGATTTGGTACCTCGACTGCAATTTTCCCTTTTTTTTTTAGCAAGAGCCGAGCTTTTGCTTGGCCAAAAAGTCTAGGCTCGAGCCTTTTCAAGCCGAGCCAGGTAGTCTCTCTCTCTCTCTCTCTCTCTTTTTTTTTTTTAAACTGCTGAATTTTAAAACTACCAGTTGCTGCCTTTTCATGCTTTTTTTTAAGAGGCTCGTAAGCCTCGGCGAGCAAGTCACACAAGCTAGCTCGGGCTCGACCCAAGACTCGAGTCAGGCTGATTGGGGCTTTCTTCTAGTCGAATCATGGGCGACTCGAGCCAACAAGTTAAATTGACATCCCTATTTGTACATGAGTAGGGTCGGCAGGCTCTAGGTGACTTTGTCTTAACTTTGAAACTTTATATTGAATTTTTTCCCCTTTTTAATTTAATTTTTACAAACGAGTGAACTTCATTGTTTTGAATTTGTTGGTTCAGAATCAAAAAGTTACTTCGCTGTGCTCAAATTTGACATGTGTCGCATCGTGACTCACTCCTAGTCGGTTCTCTATGTAAGAATTAGTCAAAATATCTTTGCTCATTGAAAGTGAAAATATTGCCGCATGCTATAACTGAACTTTCTTTTACGAAACCTTACTTGTAAATACGTATTTTTTAAAGATCTTTATGTGATTGAATCACTTAGAAATATCAATTCAGATTTTGTATTTTGATAACTCCCGTGATCCAAAAACTCAATCACAATTAAAGGAGTTCTTTATCTACGAAGTGTCAAGTTTTACAAGTCTTCTAGCCAAAATTATGGTTATAGGCCATTCCATTTATGGTTTATTTTCACATACATTTTTTCACCATTTTCAGTCAACTTTTTCCTTCTCACTAAGTACAAAATATATATACATAGAGTCGTCATAAGGAGTTATGTAAGATTGAGCGAAGTGAAGGGTTTGAATTCAAAGTTCAAATCACTCCCTCCATTATATTTTTAATATCTTGCCAGTCGAATCATCTCACATGGACAATCATTGACCCATTTTCCAGTAGAAAGAAAACGGTCGAGTAGACCTACTATTAAGAATGAAGATAAAGCAATAGGCTATAGGTTCAAGTGTCGCAAAGAATAGAAGTGGTGATAGGGGGGCAATAGATCGAGTGCCTTGCCTACTATTAAGAATGAAGATAAAGCAATAGGCTAATAGGTTCAAGTGTAGTGAAGAATGGAAGCCATGATATAGGGGTTAGAGAAAAGTGAAAAGCATGCTCATGGTGACCAATTTAGTATTATAACAAAAACCTTCAAAATATATGGTATACATACATGTATGGGTTTTGTACTAGTGGTACAATAAAAAAGGAAAAAGTAGGGAATTTTGGCAGATTTTGGTGATGGATTAGGAGGCAAGGAATGCGAATGAATGGTTATGTTTCAGGGGTGGTGGTCGTGGGTTTCATAATCATCATGCACGCGGGCAGCTTTTCTCTCCTCTCTCACACACACACAAATTTATTCGTCACGCCTACTCCCAATCCCACTCACCCATAAACCCTTGAACCCCACGTCGTACCCCTCCCCCACCCCTCTCTCTCACACACTAGGGAAGACTCATGTCACTGGTTTAGATGGGTCGTCCGATTCATTGTTTGATGAAATTGTAATATAATTATTGGTTGAACAATGAATCAGAAAACTTACTCTAATCTAGACTGATGATAAGTAGCATTGATTCGATGAAGATTCTAAATCAATTAATGCTACAATATCAATTTAGATAGTACTAAGTATCATCATGTAAAAAGTACAATGGAAACGAATCACGTAAATTCACATTTAATTGAATTTGTCATATAATATTACATAAACTAGTACTCTAACACTACTGATAGTAGATAACATTATTCTTCTGCTGAACCTTCTTGGACAACCACCTACCCCAACATCCTACCCATTCTTTTTCTCTCTCACTCACACAACCCACTCAGTAGAAAAAGCTATTCCACTAAGCCCATTTGATGAAATCGACTTTTTTTATCTTTTTGCTCACTGTCTACATCTTTTGTCAGACAACATAATTCTATCTACTCCATGCCAACTTCTTTGTGTTTTAACAGCAAAACCTATTTTAGTCAATCTGAATCCCTCTTGTTCCAAGAACAACCTCAAAAAGAATAACTAGGAAACAAATTAAAACACAACCCCACTACTCCATTCCTTCTTCCCATCGATTCCACCAAAAGAAAATTATATTTTTACTCAATCAGATTCTTCTCTCTCTAATTATACTTCTTGCGTTTGTACTAATTAAAAACCTGGCAAAACTCCAACTTGAAGATCCTCAATTTCCCCCACCACTTCTTAATTAGTGTTAAAAACACAACCAACCCACTGAAGAGAATCAAACAAAGGTCCAATTTTTTTTTTTGGATGTGGGTCTTTTGATTAGATGGATACTTTGTTTAGACTAGTAAGTCTTCAATCTGATCAGTCTTTGAATTATTCGAGCAGAACTTCCAGCAGTTCTAGATCTTCTAGACAAAACCCTTATCTCCAAGATCAAGAAGAAGGATGCTTCAACGTTTTCATGGATGAAGAAGACTTTTCTTCTTCTTCTTCGAGACACTATCATCCCTTTCAACAACAGCAGACTTCAAACACTCCCACACCCACCACTACCAACACTAGCGGTGGCGCCGCCACTCCAACTCATCATCATCTTTCTAGTTATGATCAATCAGCTGATCAATTCTCTTCCTCTTTGGAAAATGACATAAGCCTAGAATTTGCATCATCATTCTCTGGTAATAACAGCAAGTGGGCTTCTGACATCCTCCTTGAGACTGCAAAAGCCATTGCTCATAGGAACAGTGCTCGTGTTCAGCAGCTTATGTGGATGCTCAATGAACTCGGTTCACCCTATGGCGACATCGATCAAAGGCTTGCTTCTTACTTTCTACAAGCATTATTTAGCCGCATGACCGACTCCGGTGATCGTACTTGTCGCACTTTGATCTCAGCTTCCCAGAAGAATTGCTCTTTTGAATCCACAAGAAAAATGGTTTTGAAATTCCAGGAGGTGAGTCCTTGGACCATGTTTGGTCATGTTGCTAGTAATGGTGCAATTTTGGAAGCTCTAGATGGAGAAACCAAGTTACATATAATTGATATAAGCAACACATATTGCACACAGTGGCCTACTTTGCTTGAAGCCCTAGCCACTCGCACAGATGAAACCCCTCACTTGCGACTGACGACGGTGGTGGCCGGGAAAGGTGGAGACACCACCGGAGGTACGGCTGCAGTACAAAAGGTGATGAAAGAGATAGGAAGTAGGATGGAAAAGTTTGCTAGACTTATGGGCGTGCCCTTTAAATTCAATGTCATACACCATGCAGGCGATTTATCTGAACTGAACCTAGCTGAAATTGATATCAGAGAAGATGAAGCACTTGCAATAAATTGTGTAGGTGCCTTACGTACCGTTACAACAATTGGTAATCGTAGGGACGTTTTGATGTCTATGTTTAGAAGATTATCACCTCGAATTGTCACTGTAATTGAAGAAGAAGCCGATCTTGATATAGGTGCTGATGGTTTAGAATTTGTTCGGGGATTTGAAGAATGTTTAAGATGGTTTAGAGTTTACTTTGAGTCATTAGACGAAAGTTTCCCAAAAACGAGTAATGAACGTTTGATGCTGGAGAGGGCCGCCGGGCGCGCGGTGGTTGACCTGGTGGCTTGCTCGCCGGCCGAGTCAATAGAGCGGTGGGAGACTGCCGCGCGCTGGTCAAATCGTCTACATGCCGGGGGATATAGCCCAGTTTCATTCAGTGATGAGGTGTGTGATGATGTACGCGCTTTGTTGAGGAGGTACAGGGAGGGTTGGTCAATGGCACAGAGCTCAGATTCCGCCGGAATATTCCTTTCGTGGAAGGATCAGCCAGTGGTGTGGGCTAGCGCATGGAGGCCGGTTTGATTATGACTTGCACAATTCAAATGGTTTACGTGTATGACGTGTGTTGCGGGATTTTGGCAAAATGCATGGGATTTGATTAGTTTTGATTAGTTGATGAATTAATTTGTTGAAAGGAGGATAGCACAAAAGGTATTATTGTTTGTTTTCTTTCAATTCATTAGAATTTCAAGTAACAAATCTTATTGTACTTTTTTTTTGTTATCTTGAATGTTGGATTTGGTATGTGAATTTTGTCGAAGGATCACATGACTTGTTTGCCACGACATACTATGTAATATTCGATATATTAATGCCAAAAGAATTTTAAATTATTTATATTGTATCATATAAGGTTAATTACGTTATGGTTACTAAAGTTTTTGAGTAATTATGTCAATTGTATGTTGAAGGATCACATGACTTGTTTGTCGAGTTCATGAAATATTCGAAATATTACTAACAAAAGAATTTTAAGTGATTAATTACATAATGATTACTAAAATTTTGAGTAATTACGTCAATGGTTATTGAAGTTATTATCTTACAATAATAATTATTCAAATTTTTTGTTACTTTGTCAAAAATTTAATATCAAATCCTACATAACATCAGTAAGTGTCAAGTCATCAAATGATGCTACTTATTATGCCAGGTGCAAAATTGGTTGTGTTGAGAAAAATGTAGGGAAATTTGAAAATTTAATGAACTTCAAGGTAAGAAAAAACGTTATCTTTTAAGAGATGTTTCTTCCCTATCCAACAAAGTCACAATTGGGGTATGATAAAAAATCTTTCGCAGGATACAATGGAGACGTTTGATTCAAATTGTGACTATTTGATCAAATCAAGAAGACACTCGAAAAGAACTGATTGATGCCAAGAGAAAGAAAGAAGAATAAATTTTTTTTTTAATGTATTTTGCAAACGAGAATTCGCCCAGAATTTATAGAAATTGAGGCAACCGTTTGAATAAGTGTGTCCCTTGAAATCATTGCGTACATCTGTTGGAAGTGACTGTTAAAAACGAACAGATGCACTTATTCAAAGATTTTTGAAAATAAAATTCTCTTTCGGGGGCGTTGCCCTCAAGTAGGGCGCTGCCCTCTCGACCCCCGTGACCTGACCAGGCAGGTCGATCCCCGTTGCGCAGCGGCAAACACTAGTCCGGACGGCAAATCATTCGCAAAACAAAAAATAAATACATGCAAAATGCTGAAAAATATCTAGCAGGTTGGATCAAACACTTGTCTTAAATTGTATAGTAAGTTTGCATTTTTTATTTTTTTTAAACCACGATTTTTGTTGAGTTGGCATGATAAATGTCCCACATAGGATTTAGCATTAATATTTTGATTGAGAATTATAATAGTTAGAAACTTGAGTTACTGTTAAATCTATCGTAGAATCACTAAAATGCTACGTCTTAAACGTATTCGCATATACTATTACTAAGACATGAGAAGTCTTTGTTCAATTAGATACAATGTCAATATCATTTGATCCAATAATGTTCCATTAAATAGAATATCAATTCGAGTATTACAATCAGAGCAATGTAATTATCTCACAACTAGTCATTAATTTATGATGTTCGTTCAACTCTATGATTTGAAATCTTAAGTTTTAATAAATATAGATTATGGGCATGTTTGGTATTGAGTTTTAGAATCAA
Source organism: Olea europaea var. sylvestris (assembly GCF_002742605.1). Classification (NCBI taxonomy): domain Eukaryota; kingdom Viridiplantae; phylum Streptophyta; class Magnoliopsida; order Lamiales; family Oleaceae; genus Olea; species Olea europaea. Next base: position 398,802 of record NW_019264985.1, read on the forward strand.
TTTTTTTATCGTTAAAAAGAAAATTGGAATTTATTTGTGAGTGAAGAAGTCAAAAATAATGGTTAATCATATTAAATAACAGTCAAAAAATTAATTTTTTGACCTGAAAAATCAGAACCAAATGGGGCTATATGTTAGTTTGATTTAATGGAGTTGGTATTAATTATGATATCAGCAATTACAAGTGTTGACATGACACCTATAAAATTAAAGGTTTAAAATTTATTTGTGGAATTTATTTTACTTAAAAACTTGTTAGGGTCGTTTTCTTGTTTGGGACCGTGGAATCTACGGACGGCCGGCCGGCCGGCCATTGAGTTGGGGAATTGTTTGGGATTCGATCAAAAAAGGTAGTCTAGTCAATAATGGTATATATTCGTCTTTTTAAAAAAATAATTCAGTCCATTTAAGAAAGAAAGAGTAATGTTTGGTGTGAACTTGTACCAACTTAATGTTGACCAAAAAAATTGAAAAACAACTTCGATCAAAACCAAACTCAAGATTATCTAATGGCGTATTATTTTATCAATGCGATTTAATATTATATATTAAGCTCCAGTTTGGCTTTGATAAAATTTAAGGATAATATTACATGTATATCAGGGTGTCCATAACTGTGTCTATCCCTCTCACATGAAAATAGATCCACTTCGAATAAAATATAATTTATCCGAAGTAAGTCTCCTCCACGTGAGGAGAATGAACACTGTTATGGACATCATATTACATATCAGTAGCATATTCCATAAAATAATACGCATAAAAAATGATTTAAATGAAAATGAAAGAAATTAAGTTTAAAAATTAAACTAGAAGCCAAACTAGGCAACATTGGTCCACCACTTTCAAGATGGATTTTTGGACATTAATTTAAATATATTTATTTTATTATGACACGCTGGTGTCGCAGTATTAAGGAAGTAAAGTGTTACTTTTGGCCCACGTAAAAAGAGAAAATATATTGTAGTGGGAACTTCTTTTTAGGGTTTCACATCTTAATCTTTTGATGAGACTTGCCCCCTCCACGTTAACATTCCCTGATTCCCACTATCTTTCCACCTTTATTCCTTCTTTTTATCCTTTTTAAATTTTTATTTATTATATTTTTAGTTTTCACACTTAAAAGATGCATGGCATGCTCACTTATAACCCTTTTTAAAAAAGTTGGACCCCAATTTTGAGGGTTCTATCGTCCCTTCCCTAAAATTTTGTGAGGGAGGTAAATCGCAGAATGTGTCTCAACAAGTCAGGGAACAAGAGCTATCTGTACACTGCGCTTACAAGGAGTTCAATTCTACGCCTCAAAAATCGAACCCTTACACTTATAACCCTTTTTACATAGACGAAGGCTGGCCGTTTGATGGGACCAAGTACAAAATTTCGTATTTTATTTTCCTTTAAATTGTAGATCATTTATAAATTTAGATCATTTATAAATTTGGAGAATATATTGTGGTTGGGAACATTTTCTAATAATTTCTTTTCTTTTGTTAAAAGCAATCATC
>NW_019264985.1:400714-402876 GCF_002742605.1 Olea europaea var. sylvestris
TAGATCATTTATAAATTTGGAGAATATATTGTGGTTGGGAACATTTTCTAATAATTTCTTTTCTTTTGTTAAAAGCAATCATCAATTATTTCTTTTCTTTTGGGAACATTTCCTAATAAATTCTAATAATTTCCTTTTTCAGGGCATGGATAGTGACTACACACAGCTACTTGTAAAATTTGAAAAGAAAAGAAAAAAAAGAAATAATATTTATCCAATTGACTATTGACTAGTTGAGTTGAGTCGAGTCGAGTCGAGCTGTCGACATATTTTAATTTTCATAAAGATGATAAAGATGCATTGAAAAGTTAAAACATCTTTTGATATGAACTATATACACCTAATTACTCTGCAATAAAAACTAAGAAGGATTGAAGAAAGAATAATCAAAGAGCAAAAATATATGGTACAAAAAGTCTTCTTTGAAAACCTTTCTCAATACTCACTCACTCCATCTATAAGGAACTCTCCATCTTTTATGCCAATATATTGACACCCTAGACCACAATGGGAACCCAAAATTGTACTCCAGAGGCTGATCTGAGGCTCCTCCTACGATTAAAGGTAACCATACATACCTGGAGTCCCTCAGATCAGCTGGATTCCAACGATCGGCCATAAAAATAAAGGAACCAGGGAGGTCGGGCAAAGGAAGCACGAATGTACTTTGAGCGAAGAACGTTGTTTGTCGAAATATCTTGTTTCCACCAATGCACGGGTTTCCCATGGTCTCCCACGGGCCCATAACGGACTCGGCAGCATGAGCGAGAGCCTCATTCGGGGCCCAACCAGTGCAGCCGGACGTGATCATGTAATATGTTCCCCGGTGTTTGAAAAGAGCCGGGGCTTCCCGGTGTTGTCCAACGAGTACCTTACTGACGACACTAGCCACATCGAGATAGTCTTCATTAAGCGGACCAATATGAAGCTCACTGTTATCCTCGGACGAGTAGATGAGATAGGCTACACCATCATCATCTTTAAAGATCGTCATGTCTCTACTATCAAACCCGTGTGGCCGTTTACTGTAGAGATAATCAAAAGGACCAGTTGGGTAATCACTGACAGCAACACCTACCGAGGCTTTAGTGTAGTTAACGTCGTCAATATGCATCCACATTACGTATTTCCCAGTCTTGTCATTGTAAATAACTTTGGGTCTCTCGAGAACATTGGACTTGTGTAGGTCGTGAGTCTCGTTATTCTCTTCTGCTGCTAGCACGATACCTTCACTTTTCCACATCCATAAATCCTTCGAAGAATAACATCCAACGCCAATGATATCAACCTGTAAGGTAAAGACGAGTTAAGCAGCACCTAAGAGATGATCTCAATATTCTTTTTGAGTCAGTACCGAGCACGAGCAATGGACAGGAAATGGGATTGTTAGAAAATGCTAGTATCTTAACCCCCAAGGGATTTCAAAGCAACAAAATGCTGAACCATGTAATGGATAGCCATAGACAGACATATATCAGTATATCTAACACAAATTTCGAAAAGTTTGATCCATATTCTTTATTTTGACGAGGTCATTCAAATATACAAAATTTTCGTGTCTAGGTATAAATTATATGCAAGATAATGACTAGCACAAGAATTCAAACGTAATGATTCCACTGGCTGTAAAGTAGAGAGAATCGCACTGAGAAACTCTAATTTGTCGAGTATGTGTTAGTCATCCCGGCCTAGTGAGTCCTTTCTTCCGTGTCTAACCTGCTGCTAATACAATAATCCTATGCACTTGGGAAGGATGTCATATATATAATATAACCTAAAACCTTATTTGCAGGTAATTAAGGAGCACAATGATGTCAATTTCACTTCCATATCCTAAACATCTCTCTAGGAAGGCATCACAGCTAAAATCAAGTCAATTGAACTTCTCGGATTAGTGCAGAATCTTCACTTGAAAAGCAACTTACATAAATCAACTGGATAATCATGTTGCAGTGTTCAAATCATTTATTCCAAGTAACGTAAAAGGATTTTTAGAAAGTCTTTACTCAGGCTTTGGACCTACATATTTGATTTAATCCCAAGCCTCAAGGCTCCCAAGATTGGCTGATTTAGAAACTGTCTAGTAGTTCCGGGTGAATACCCTTATTAATGACTTAGGCACACTCAGTTCTGGAAAAAAAAAAAATAAATAAATAAAAAAA
>NW_019264985.1:406803-430464 GCF_002742605.1 Olea europaea var. sylvestris
TGGGGAATAAGAACAGAAACCAAATCCAGGGAATTGAAGAAAGCCATTCTGTGTCCAATTATGATTACAGACCTCCATTATCCTGAACCAAACAGCCCCTTATTTAATAACAGCTGCTCAGCACCTACGACGCTTCCACAGCTCCTGCAGCCCTTTACTCACTCCTCAGCTTGGTGTGTTTCCAAACTTGTCTATTTTTAATACGACATCATGAGTGTGTGTAATGACCAATTAGACATTCATGAGCTCAATAATTTTGAAGAAGCCTATGAGATCAACGCCTTACTATACAACTTCTTAGACATGATTTCGCATGATAGAACCTCAAATCTTCAGGGAGAATTTGGTAAGCAACCCAAGGTTAGGAAACTCAAGCAGGGGTGAGGTACAAGTGAAGTCAATATAGATTTGAGCTTCAATTTTTGGTTCAAGTGACAAGATTATAAAATAAGCCAAGGTAGACAGCCCATTTTGAAATATCAAATTCCATAGTTGTTATAATGATGACAACAAAACCATATGTCTAGCAATCAGAAAGCAATGAACTATGTACGCAAATATAAGACCTCTTCTAAGCGAACAAAAGCCAAACACCATAGATCAATTGAGAACATTTATCGAAGTTCATTTTTCTTTAGTCTTTCCTTTTTCCATTGTTATAATTTCCTTCATAATTATTAGATCATTCTGGCCTTTTCACTTCTCATTTGAACCTTGATTTGCTCCTCTGCTCATTCCCTTTACCATTACTTCTACTCCACCCAGTCAATGAAATCACAACACTTCAATCTCTCATTATTTTTCCCCCAAGAGATCCATTAGAATTCTCCAAATTTTTTAAATCTCTGAACATTTATATAATGGCAATCAATTTTTTCATTATTCGATCAGATGGGCTCCCCTAACCCCCTGTGCATCCATTCCATCCATTCCAATCTCTGACTTTTTATCTTGAGTGCACAAACATGAAGCCCAATATGGATTCATCAATAGAGTTAGTAACCCACCACATCAGTAAAATAGATTGGCAGGTGCCACTCACATACATACAAATAACGATGGTCATCTATCTAGCATTTTATCAATTTAACACAACCATGTTGGGTCTGATATCATACTTCAATGCAAACAAAAGACCCCATGATCTTGCAATGCAAAGCTCCAACTTACGTCTATCACAGTGTGCAGAAAAAATCCATTACTTGAAAGGAAAACAGAGGCAGCATAGAATTTCAAGGAGATTAAGCAGTGTGCAGGAAAAAATTCATTACTCAAGAGGGAAAATAGGTTGGCTTAAAATTTCAAGGAGATTAAGCAATGTGCAGGAAAAAAATCCATTACTCGAAAAGAAAAACAGGGGGGCTTAAAATTTCGAGGAGATTAAACTTGTTGAATTGATTGAGGTTTACAGACTGGACAATGAAAAGAGAAAAGACATTGACAACAATGTAATTGAATAGATGAAAAGGAGGAAGTGATAAAGAGAATACCATAATGAAAACAAAGCCTAAATACTGGCTTGATCGAGAATTCAAGAGGCTAGAAAGTGAGGGAATTCAATTAGAAAGGAACCAAAAATCAAAAAATAATAATAATAATAATAATAATAAAAATAAAAATCCTTTATAGCTTTTATTGCACGGCATAATTTCTGGTGTTAGAATTTTAGAGCTCGACCTTTGGGTGGGATGCAGTCATTTTTCTAGGGGTTTTGCATAAAAACATACTTTTCGTTCTGCAGTCATGCTGGTGTATCAGGGGCTTGCATGACCTTTATTATGTTGTAACTATAATTTTACCTTCAAAAATGAACAGATGTGAAGGCTTACATATTGCCTTGCCCATAATAACACAGAAAAGACACCTCTTCATAAACTTGCACTTAGTTTGGAGAAAGGAAGTCACGAAATACACAGCAAATTCTATAGAACATTTCTTCCAATATTTAAGCATATATAATTTACATGAAAGGAGTAATAAATGCAAAAACCAACAACCTAATGCATTTGCTCATGTGATTGTATCTCTGCAGCCCCACCCCGAGAGAAAGAAAAAATTGGGAAAAATGAAATGAAATGAAAAGTACCATCGACGCATTGAAACAACACAGGAAGTCTATGGCTCTATATTTTAAAAATGACGAAAAAGAATCAATCATGATGTCATTCATGAATTAGGAAAATGTAATCCACCTCAAAGGAAAAATCTCATACTAGAACTTACCCGTGCGGCTCCCTTTTTGTGAGCATGGTAAGTGGGACCATCTTTATACTCGCCATACCAATAGTAAGTCTTTGATTTCTTATCATATAAAATGCCACCTCCATGGGCTTGAATGGGATTTCCATCAGTGTCCACCCATATTCTCCCTGGGTAATAGAAGAAACTGTTGTTGCCAGCATCCTTAGTAGGATCTACAGCAGTTTCCATATCAGGAAAAAATATGTGCCTTATTTGGGAAGACTCGTCAAGGAATTCATCAATCAAATTAGTTGGCCGTTTAGGTTTCCGTTTAACAGCACGAGGGGATCTCTTCCTTGGTGGGGGCAAAAAATCTATGAAGTCTACCTAAAGTCAGATAAGCTGCTTACCTGAAGACAACACGGTTCTTGACATGGGTCTGCTGCTGTTGGCCCTCTTAACTCTTATTACCATATAAACTCAATATCATGAGCTAAAATTTCTATATTTATATCAAGATAATGATCTGGTGTTCATCCCTTCAACAAGGTCAAGGTTTCACAATTCCGGGTCAAATTTTTGCTCTTACGCGACATAAAGTGTACTGATGGAGAATATTTAAGGTAAGGAGTAAAAAAGAGGGAATGGATTGTTGTTGGATCTTTGTGTTGCAATGATGATGACTTCAGACCAGGTTCTCTCTTTTCTCTCTCTAAAACAATGCGGCTTCTCTCTCTAAAACATAGCGATTTTGGAAGATTATTGAGTGACTTCTTTTTACGGTTTTAGTGGTTAGATTACACAGATCATTTCTGTAATTAAGGTAATTATGATTAAGAGAATACTTGGATTTTGTTGTCTCTTGGATGGAGTTGACACTTAAATGCAACTTTGTTAAGCAACTCTTAAAAAATTAATTATTTTTAATGATTTGGCAACAGATGGCCAACAAGCAAATAATGGGATGGTTGCAATTACAACTTCTTGCGTCGAGACGAGATCTAATCATATTTTTCTACTTTTTCTTGGGGGTGAAAAAGTCAAAAAAATCATTGAACTTTACACAATAATTTTCAAGATTTTGATACTTATATATTATTGTACACGTAGCACAATTCTATTTTTCATTAATCATTAAACTTTAAAAAGAAAAAAAAAATAGATGATCAACGAACATATCAATTAGTTATCTCATTGGTCACTAAATTTTAAAAGATTTTAAGATTGTCATCGAACTTAATAAATTATCTCATTGGCCATTAAACTTTGGAAAAAAAAATTGAATGGTCACTGAACGTATGACGTATCAAATCGTTATTACATTCATCGTTCAAATATGATCATATGATGATCCGACAAACAAAATGCTAGTGCCAGACATTATTGTCGTTATATGACGAGAAATCAATCAAAAACGTGCTTTCATATATTAAAAGCGCTTCTAAAGTACAGTTGGATTTTAACCTTTGCATTTTTCTTGTTGTTTATATGTATTTTCATTTAATATTATTTTTATAATTAATCGTATATTTTATAAGCACGATTTTTGACTGATTTGTCATCTAGTGTGTCTGTTAGCATTTTCTTTTGCCATGCCTATGAGTTCGTTGAATTTTCAAACGGTGAATTATTAAGTAATAGATAAAATAATAATTTGATGAGTTCAATGACCATCCAAAATACTTTTAAAATTTAATGCCCAATAGAATACCATTAGATAAGTTTGGTGATCATTTAAAAAACTTTTGAAGTTTCATGATCATCTAAAAAAGTTTTAGGATGCGTTTGATTGCGAAAATGAAATTTGCATATGAAAAAAATAAAGTTTTAATCAGTTCAATTGTCCAGAACTTATTTGCGTGGAAATTATTAATTAAATATATTTGATTAATTTAGTTTTCAATTTAACAAATATTATACTTGTCCATAAAATCACCCCTCACTAAAAGAATGTTTTAATTGTTTTTAAGGAAAATAAGATTGAATGAACAAAAGTTGCAAAATGTTTTCTATAAAAAAATTTATTCAATGGACACTTAAATTTTATCCCTTGACTCGGTGCATGTGTTGACTAACCTCATAAGGTTTAAGGACATTTATTAATTATGCTTTAAAATCCATAGTTTTTAATTAATCTAAGCTAAAAATAGGTAAATTATATATTTTGGAAATATACATATAATTGTCAAATAAATAACAAAAGTCAGTGGATTAAACTGTCAATAGGTTTTTGCCACCTCCGTACGCACATATATGTTACCTATGCATTTGACACCGTTAGATTGTAGAGGTAATCATTCTAATGAATGGTTTAACGACCATTTGCACGTTGACAATCAAATCATTAATAAAAAAAAAAAATTTAAAAATACATTAAAAGGGTGTGAGATTCAGTTTTGGGTTTTATTTCATCCCTTTTTCTTCAAACTAGATGGAGTATTTATAGGAGAAAATAGAATAAAAGGTCTTTCTTCATAGACATGTGACGACTATTCATCAGGCGGATCGTTATCAACATCTAATTCTATTTTTCCTTTTTAATAGTGACTACATGGCAGTGCACCCCCTTAACTAATGGCAACGAGATATTCTTCTATTCCCTTATTCAAGGTAGAAAATTTTGGTTTGCATGGTTTGAGCTTCTTCAATCTTTCTTTATATCGGTAGAAGGGTAAAAGATTCCCCAAAGATAAATAAATTCGAAATCTAGTTACCTTCTTTAGTACAGCCAGAAGGTTCACTTGGCCGCAAACTATATTAGTGAACCTAGGGATGGGTCGGCTCGACCCTTTAACCCACAGGCTCAACTCGAGCTCGTCATTAGACGAGTCAAGGTCAAGCTCGGCTTGTTGCTCGGGGGCAAGCTAGGCTTGGCCCACGAGCAGCTCACAAGCTCGTTATTTTTTTAATTTTTTTTTGGTAAATTTGCACATTTTTTATGAGCCCACAAGCCGCTCGAGGGGTCGACTCATGGAATTGAGCCCCCTACACCGCTCGAGCTCGGGCTCGTTATTTCCACTCGACCCGTTTTACATCCCTGAGTGAACCCTTCATCATTGGCATTGGTGGATATAACCTAGTCTAGCCCCATCACATATACATTTTTATTGTAAAAAAAAAATTTTTTTAATGATTTTTGTCTTTTTAAGTATTTAATTGTACGGTGATGAATTGTTAAGTATAGTGTTTAAATTTTAATTGTTGGGTCAAAAAAAAATTCAAAGAAAATCGTCGTATTTGTATATTTATGCAATTAAATGAATAGAAAAATAATAATAAAGTATTGGTAATTTATCTTGAATAGTATTTTGACAATTGTTTCTAAATTTATGGATGGTGAATAATATTGACGCAGAGATGCAAAAGTTATCGATTAAATTTGACCGGTTGGACCATAAAGTAAAACCCTTTTCATTAAATTTTATTATATTGTTTGTGGGTTAATCTTATATTTAAATGTTGCTACTTCCTTGATCAATTGCATTTTGTCTCACATTTGACATTTTAAAGCGTTCATTGTATATTGCATTTTTTTTTTTTAACTTATACTTAGATTCAGTTTAAATATTTTATTTTAAAATTTAATTGTTGCATTTTTTTAACTTATACTTAGATTCAATTTAAATATTTCATTTTAAATTTTAATTGTTGGGTTGAAAATCACAAATAAAAACTTTTCCCCAAGTGTTTGGGTCGACTTTCATCATTAGAGAGGTTGGAGCGACCATCCCCCGCACCTCCCCCCACTTGGACAACGATACAATTAGAACATAAATGTGCGTAACTTTTTGTATAGAGGTCGAAGTTGAGATCCGTAAAAATCATTAGACTTCTAACTCGATGATCTTTTCATAATACTTTAATTTTTTCACATGTTCATTGTGTTGGTTCTCATTTATTGACCCTTCATATATATATGATGATTTCTTGGTTGGTTGGACTTAAAATGAATTATTTGTTGATTTTTTTTTTCAAAAAGTAAATATCTAAATAAAATTGAAGTTACCTTTATTTTATTTTTCTTGTCGAATTTTGTTGTTAACATGCGATGATGTGTTTCTAAAAAAATGAAGAACTAGTGAATTTTGACATCTATTTGGCCAGATTTTGCTGAATGTTTGTTGAGAATTTTCATCAATTCTCCCAAGTTTGATGTTCAATATAGAATGTTTCCATACAAATCGAGGAATAAGAAATATTTCGGTCATAATTAATTTTGGTGTGTTAAGTTGTCTCATTTGATTCGAGAGTTCTAATTAAAACCGGTTCAGACCAATGGGAACAGACCAAGTGGTCCACTCCTAGTGCCGACACTTTATTAGGTAGTTTTTTAAAAAATAAATAATTCTTTTATCCTTTGGGCAGTTGAGCTGTATTTGGAGTGATGTTGCATTCTTTACTCATATATTATCTAAGAAAATAATTTTACATGTAATTTAATCAATGTCAGTTATTGCACTAATTGACCTACGTGATAGTTTGTTATTTGATATATTAATTTATCGTTTGAGGTAATAGAATTATAGGAAATTAATGTTTCAAATAACAAGTTATCACGATTACGATAGTCGTTGACTATAAATAATATTATTATGTTATTTTAGGCAACAGAGCTATAGAAAATTAATATTTTAAAATAACAAGCTAATGCATAGAACAATTGCAATCGTTGACTCTGTGTAGCATCACTCTTCTTTTAAAAAAATTACTATTATAGGCCATGTTTTGATATTATTTTAATCTAAGTCAAAGTCTAACAATTAATTTCAACCATATATTTCATGGATTCCACAACTTTTTAATCATACATTTCAAAAACTTTTATCAAAATCTACCACTACAAGAATTTTATGTTTTTTCTACAAAATTTATTTGTAGGGACAAACCTTTGCTGACAAAATAATTTTGTAGGCACATTTGTGAGGCAAACATCGAAGGGATAGATATAAGGCGACAAATTTTTGAAATTTGTCTGCTAAAGTTTTTCCCTACGAACCTTTTGGAAATGAATACAATTCGTCGTGTAAGTTTTCCCCCGACAAAGTAATTCATCTGCTAAAGTTACTTCTGCCCATGAAACGATTTCGCTTTGCCCTACAAATTATTTTATGGGCTACATCGTGTTTGTCCCCAATATTTTGTGTGAAAAATTTATATGTGGGCCAAGAGATAGACATTTGTCCCTATAATTAAAAGTTTGTGACAAGTTAAACCCTATTTTTCTGCAAATAATTTTTAGCGGGAAAAGCATATTTGTAAGCTATTAAAAAAGAATTAGGGGGGAGAAATTAAAATATTTATATATTTTTTATTTATATTATAATAATTTTTTAAACCTCAATCAAAATAATATAAAAATACAAAAATAATAATAAATCAATTAAAATGTAATGTCAATCAACATTAAATCCAAAATATTTCATCAACACACGAATAAATGATATTCATCAAGTATGATTACATCTAAAGTTAAAATGAGTAGAGTAAACATGCTATATATCTATTGTTATGCACATAAAAAACATGACTATTTATTCCGGTGAATTAGATATGTGCTGCGTCTCACCAAAGTTATTCTATTCATCCTCAATAGTATCATTTTTCTCATTAAAGGTTGAATCACAACCTTAAGGGTCCCCACCGCCTCGCCCCTGCAGCATTGTGGGAGAGGTTAATCGCTGGATGTGCCCCATCAGATCAGAGAACAAGAGCTGTCTATACACTGGTGTCCACAAAATGTCACAATCCATGTTTCAAGAATCGAACTCTTACACTGCGACTGCCAACAAGGCTGAGTATACCTCACCATTATCCTTTGCAACACTGAGATATACCCCAGGAGGCGTATCATCTTTCTCATTACTATTATTCTCTATTGGTAATGGTATAAATGGTGGTACAATGAAGCCAGGAACTTTACCACATAATTGTTCTATAGAATGATGCCAAGATTGTAATGTAGAACCAAATTGCTGCTCAACAACCTTTAGTTTGTTTTGCATATTTTGCTCTATGTTTACTTGAACTGTATCAGTATCTTACGAGCAGCACGTTCTACTTCCAACTCCTTCTCCAAATTGTGTAGATTGGAAGAAGATATCCCAATGTCTCGAAGGCGTCCATTTCCTAACCCAAGAATTTGACGCTCGAGCTTTGTACCTAGAACAGACATTGTTGATGTCAAAATTTGTAAGACTAATTTTGAGCCAACTTAATAGGTGATTTGATAGAGGTAAAAAGAATGAAATAGTAGAAAAATAGAGAAATTTGTATTGAAGAGAAAGCTTGTAGAATTTGTATTGTATGTCCTTCCATCCTCCCATTGGGAAACCATTTAGTCATGTTTATAGGTTCCCAACAATCGGCCTCCAAAAATAAGATATCTACAATGTTTTCATTGACTATTGATTAGCTCTTTGAGGTCGGTATGAACGGCTCATGATGAGGTTGAGCTGGTGGGTAATTTTGGCTGCATAGATAGTGAGAGAATGAGAATGATTTTATCGATTGAAACAAATGACGGATGTTAGAAGTCTCTCCCCTTGAGGAATACCATTGGCCTCTAATCAAGCAACTTGGCCCTTCCACATCACATCAGCTACAGTACTGACCTAGAAGTGTGTGCCATATCCTAAATTCAAGGATGCTGATTAGCTGTAAAGGTTGGTTGAACAAGTCATCATGACTTGGGTCATGATTACCTGACACCTAGTAATCATTGCTGATTTCTTATTGGCTGAAAATAAGGTGTTGATGTCATAGGTTCCACTTGTCGCTTTGGGAATGATCATCTGGGTGGTTATGACATAATTTAGGAGACACATGTCTAAAATTACAATGATGGTGTTTCTGCATGACTATGGCTCGAGCTGAGCTACCATGGTGGAGCTCATGCATAGAGCTGACCTCGATGCCGACCTAACTTAATAGAGTTCATGTGTAGAGCTAACATCAAGATGAGCTGACCTGCCTCGATAGAGCTGACCTCTAGATGAGCCGACCTACCTCGGTGGAGCTCATAGGTAGAGCTGACCTCCATGAGTTGACCTAGTGACCGTTTAGCCCATCATCTTCAAAGTGACCATTGAATATTCATAAGCTTTCATTCTTAGATTAAAATATGCCCGAGTTGATTTTTTGGACGTCAACAAATGCCCCCAAGGTCTGGACATTTACTTCTATAAAGTTCTGACCTTTATTTTCCAGCTCGGAGTAAGCATGATCCTACTTTTTTGAAAGTCTGTCAACCACAGGTTAGTTCAGGAATGAGGTCAAGTTAGCGACTCTAGCCTTTTCTAAGTCAGATTTTGTTACAGAATCACTTTTCCAATTTAAGGAGAAGTCTGCAATCTCTAAGTTCACTTTTTTCTAGCTATTTGACTTTTTCTATTTCGTTTGAATTGCACTTATTTGAACACATAAGGAAGTTGGGAAGAGGACTGTGAAGAGTAGGGTTTTGTGCTACTGAAGAGCGGGGCTTTGACTGAGTGTTGTAGTACTTACAACCTTAGCTGGTACTGCTGAAGAGCAAGGTTTGGGCCACTGAGAGCAGGCTTTTGTCTAAGTGTTGTAGCACTTACAGCCTTAGATTGTACTACTGAAGAGCAAAGTTTTTAGAGAATTCATTATGAGAAATTTTGCCCTGTTTATGGAGCAGGATTTTGAAAAATTCCTTAGGAGGAAATTTCGTTTAAATGTAGCAACACTTACGACCTTAGCTCGGCTTACGTATGGAGTATGGAGTAGGACTTTGAAGAATTCTTTAGGAGGAATTTCGTCTAAGTGTCGCAGCACTTACGACCTTAGCTCGGTTTGCGTATGGAGCAGGATTTTGAAGAATTCCTTAAGAGGAATTTTATCTAAGTGTCGCAGCACTTACGACCTTAGCTCAACCTACATATGGAGCAAGGCAAAGAATTCATTAGGAGAAATTTCATCTAAGTGTCGCAGCACTTACAACCTTAGCTCGACCTGCGTATGGAGTATAGAGCAGGGCTTTGAAGAATTCCTTAGGAGAAATTTTGTCTAAGTGTCGCAACACTTACGACCTTAGCTCGGCCTGCATATGGAGCAAGGTTTTGAAGAATTCCGTAGGAGCAATATCTTCTACGTATCACAGCACTTACGACTTTAGCTCGGCCTACGTATAGAACAGGGCTTTGAAGAATTCCTTAGGAGCAATTTCGTCTAAGTGTCACAGCACTTATGACCTTAGCTCAGTCTTTAAGTATCGCAGCACTTACGACCTTAGCTCGACTTGCGTATGGAGTAGGGCTTTGAAGAATTCCTTAGGAGGAATTTTGTCTAAGTGTCGCAGCACTTACGACCTTAGCTCGACTTGCGTATAGAGCAGGACTTTGAAGAATTCCTTAGGAGATATTTCTTCTAAGTGTCGCAGCACTACGACCTTAGCTCGACCTGCGTATGGAGCAGGGTTTTGAAGAATTCCTTAGAAGGAATTTCGTCTAAGTGTCGTAGCACTTACGGTCTTAGCTAGGTCTGTGTATGGAGCAGGGCTTTGAAGAATTCCTTATGAAGAATTTCGTCTAAGTTTTGCAGCACTTACGACCTTAGTTAGACCTCCGTATGGAGCAAGGCTTTGAAGAATTCCTAAGCTCGGCAGTTGAAGAGTGGAAGAAAGGTTTGTGGGGTCTTACGGACTCGCCTTAATGAGATGAAGTCTTACGACTTAGCCTTGTTGTTGAAAGGTCTCATGGACTCGCCTCAATGAGATGTCATGGGCTGGGGTTCATTTTCAATTGTAAGAAAACCACGAGCTTGCGCTCATCCCCAGAATGTGAAAATATGAGTTAGGTCTTGCTTCAGGAGGATGTTGCAAGCAAGGATTTGTATATTGTAGTTTAGCTCGATTTTTATCATCTTTTGGTTAAGTGGCCTCTTTCTTTACTACTTTGGTTGAGCTGAGGGGTCGATACTTTTGCTAATGGTTTTTGGATTGACTCCTTCCATGGCTTTTGCGACTCCAAGTGAACACATCTAAGTTTGGGTGGATGAGCTCCGAGCTAACCTGAATTTTATTCGACTCGTTTACTAGTTGAGCCTATCTGTTGCATATCTATACCCTTGGTATCCAGTGGGCCGAGGTCATAATATTGGAGATATCAAAATCGTCTCTCCAAGTTTGGCCATAAAATTCTTCGATTTGACCGAGGCCGATTTAAGATTTTCACTTGATTTTTGTGGTCCCGAAGTTCTTTAGTGTGGTGACTTGCCAACCTTTGGTACTGACATTGCTTATGTTGGTTGAGACTCATTAAGTTCTTTCTTAAGGGAAGTGGTCTACGGAAGACCTTTTTTACCCCACTTGCATAAAGATCCCTTCTACGATTGTATTTAAATGATGGTGTTGCTGGTGGCCGACCTCATTTTCTTTGGCTGAGCTAAAATGTTGAGCTCTTTGAACTAGCTCCGTTCTTTGTCACCTAACAAGGAGAGTTGACCTGTCATAGGCTCAGCTAAAGTGTTAAGCTTGCTGAGGTGAGTTTGTAGTGATTGACTTCATCTTTATTTTGTGGTCATCAATCATTCTTTGGGCACGATCTTAGCTTTAGAGCCTACGAATTGAGCTAGGTAGGCTGTGGTCAAGTCGGTCAAAATATTGCTCGACCTTTGTGGCAGCTCTTCGAACTAGCTCTGTTCTTCATCTCCTAACATGGAAAGCTGGCCTGTCATAGGCCAAGCTAGGAGCTGACCCTTGTGGTAGCTATTCGAACCACCTCTGTTCTTCGTTTCCTAACATGGAGAGCTATCCTAGGCCGAGCTAACATTTACTGGCTGGGCTGACCTAACATCGACAGCTATTCATTTTCTTAGGTGGCTTAGGTCATGCTCATCATCTGTTTCTTTAATGAGCGTGTTTTGAATGAGGCTAGGTTGTTTACCTTTTTGGAGGAAGTGATCATTGTGTATCTAGCCCATTAATAACATTCCAGTTCTTCCAAAGTTTCATTCTTCTTGATGTAGACTCCTTTGTGCAGGAGGTTACCCATTTCTTCCTCATACGGGGGATTCCACCTCGGTATAATGAGATAGGTTCGGACTTGGTCCGATCTGGATGGGGATTCATTGAGCTCGAGGTGGACTCATTCAAACAAGAGGTTCCAATTTCTTTCACATACAAGAAACATCGCCTCGGTATAGTGAGGTTCGACCTGGGTGAAATCGTTCTACATCTGAAATTTTGTTTTCGATAGAATTTGTATCATTGGGATAGGTAAATGAATGGCTTTCTTAGTTGATCCATGGTTCATGACTCAGTTTAGATGAAGTAGTTCTGATTTATATGAAATTTTGAGAGATACGGGATGTACTCACAATACGAGCTCTCCTTTTAGCGACAAACTGTTAACGTCAAAATTTGAAAAACTAATTTTGAGCCAACTTAATATGTGATTTGATAGAGGTAAAAATGATGAAATAGTAGAAAAATAGAGAAATTTGTATTGAAAAGAAAGCTTGTAGAATATGTATTGTATGTCCTTCCCTCTTTCCATTGGGCAACCATTTAGTCATGTTTATAGGTTCCCAAAACAACCAATCGGTCTCCAAATATAAGATATCTACAATGCTTTCATTGACTATGGATTGGCTCTTTGAGGTCGGTATGAACGACTCATGATGAGATCGAGCTGGTGGGTAATTTTGACTACATGGATAGTGAGAGAATGAGAATGATTGCATTGATTGAAGCAAATGATGGATGTTAGAAGTCTCTCCCCTTAAGGAATACCATTAGTATCTATTTATAGGCCTCTAATCAAGCAACTTGGCCCTCCTATGTCACATCAGCTACAGTACCAACCTAGAAGTATGTGTCATATCCTAAATTCAAGGATACTGATTAGCTGTAGAGGTCGGTTGAACAAGTCATCATGACCTGGGCTCTTGTTGCTTTGGGAATGGTCGTCCGGGTGGTTATGACATCATTTAAGAGACACATGTCCAGAATTGTAATGATGGTGTCGAGCTGAGCTGCCATGGTGGAGCTCATGCATAGAGCTAACCTCAATGCCAACCTAACTTAGTAGAGCTCATGTGTAGAGCTAATATCGAGATGAGTTGACCTACCTCAATATAGCTAACCTCGGGATGAGCCGACCTACCTCGATGGAGCTCATAGGTAGAGTTGACCTCGAGATGAGCGACCTACCTCAGTGGAGCTCATGGGTAGAGCTGACCTCCATGAGTTGACCTGGTGACCGTTTAGTCCATCATCTTCGAAGTGACTAATGAATATTCATAAGCTTTCCTTCTTAGATTAAAGTATGCTCGAGCTGATTTTTTGGACGTCAACAGATATCATGATATTGATTCCGACATCAGGATCATCTACAGGTATCTCCTCTGAAGGGGTATCTTCGAGAAGTTGTTGTTCCTTTGCCTCTCTACAAGATATTTATATTTTTTGACAAGCATCTCATCCTACAAACACAATCAACAAGATATATAAAACAGCCCATAAAATAAAAATTTGCAAGAGATAACACAACTGTATCCAAGAGATATAGTACAATTTAAGAAATATAATTAATTCTCAAAAACATTTTGACCATGGCAGTGTTCGTTTCTAAAATAGCCCCAAGAATAGTGTACAAAAATTGTCATACTACTTAATCTAATGATAATTTTCTAGCATTTTTTAATCTAACTTTGCCATATAATTTTTGTGTCTAACATGGTAGATAAAACATGATAAAGAAAACAAATTTATAACGTTGAGTCTTTTTTCCATGTTGAGCTTTAGCTTCATTACAAGTCCAACACTTGTTCTTCCCTGCATAAGCAAACTCAAATGTGTCGACTTCGAGAAACTTCGAACCATCCTAATAATAAAAAAATGCATGTTTCAAATATTGAATTCAAATTCTTAGCAAAATTAATTAATTAAGTACATGTTGATAACATATGAATTCATTGCCTCAGCCATCTTCTCCACTATGTATGAGAAAGGACGTGAACTAGTACGATGATTGTACTTCTTCTTTGATCGATTCAGTATGTTTGGTGATGATGCCTTTTGTAAAGAAAAATATAGATATTCCATAACAAAATTAGAAATAAAAGCTGTGAACTGATATGAAATTGCACAATAAATACCAATTGATTTACACCTTTATCGAGCATCTCCAAAGGGGGTTGGCTAATGCATTATCACGTGTCTTGTGCAATTTATAATATGCACTCAACTCAACCTTGAACTACCTGTACCTCCTATTGTATAGTCTATTAATATAATTTTCCAATCTTAAGTCTTTCGAATCTATCTCGAAGTTCAGCTGGAATTGACATAATTAAAAAAAAATCATAAAATACAAAAAAAACCATAATTATAACGAACTACCCAATTCTAGAAAATAAGGCACAAAGTAAATATAAATAACATTGCAAAATCAAATGAATAATGTGCTTTTAATTGATTCATGTAGTTTTATTCCGCTATTAATTTTCCAGCAGCATAAATACATTTGCGCATGCTTACCGTGATCTCATCCATAAGGTCATTTTTCTCACTTGGAGAAATGGTTTGCTAATAACTCATATTCATTGGGCAATGTGAACGAATGATGGCTCCGATATCGTGAACCAACAAATCATGTACTTCAGAACTTGTTGCTCGTCTGCTTACTAAATTGTATAAAACTCGAATTTTCTCTCAAGTTGTACGAACGATACGAGATGTCTTAATTTGTTTACATGCTCCTCGAGTAGGATGATCATCGAGAGTCCTTGGCAAGTGTCCTACACCTATACCTATACCTGCAAAACCAATAATAAAAGTCGAACATGTAAATGAACTTTATAAAGTAAGAAAATTGACTATCATAAAATAAACAGCCTACCTTCAGAATCGTCTATTTCATCGTCCAATGCCTCATTATCTTCTTCAGCTCTATGAAAATGTTCACTTTCTGCTGTGCCTATCACATGAGTTTTCCAAAAAAAAAAAAAAAAAATTTAAATACTTGCTTTTTAGAAAATAATTGAAACAAAATTAATTGATAAAGAGATATAATAATGAACATATCTAAGGAATTCAATGCACATGTATTTTTACTCATTTTTAATTTGGGAGAACATTTCCATACTTGTTAGTTTCAAAACATCAAATTGGCATTACAAGTAAAAAAAAAAAATCCTAATTTAGAGATGAATTGATTGTCATGACAAGAGTGCAACAGCTTTTCATGATACATTTGAAAGTGACAGATTGGCTTAGCTTTAAGCTTATATGGGGAAAATTTTGGACCTCAGAAATAACATATTTTGCTACAATATAGCTGCATCAACCCAAAAATTAAAGACTAATCATTCTGCAGAAAATAGTTTCGATAAAAAGTAAAATATGAACCACAGTAAAATGGTACACATTTCATACTAAGCATGTGAACAATTTAAAGTTTGTTAGTGTTTGACACATCAACAAACATATAAGATTATATCTATGCATAGAATACTAAGTCTAACATATTGAAGACAAGTCTTAGCATTCTGTAGTCAAGCCAAACAGTCCATTTTATGTAAAAAGTCTAAATTGGCTTTTAATTGCTCTACTTTCGTGCATTAATTAATATGTAAACAGCTAGATCATTACTTTTCAGTAAATACAATCAGATTTTCAACCTCCAAACACAGTAAATGGCTCGGATTCCTCCCTTTGAGTTCCCAGGTCACTGCTCAAAATCTCAAAAACTCAAATCGATAGCTGAAACAAGTGAGGATAGTTGATTTTGAATGGAAGAATTCAACAGGCAAATCTTTCAGTTTCTATTTTGAGGGAATTGTGTACTTGCATGCCTTAAAATCACTGTCACATTACCATTTCTCCTAATCTATTTATGTCCTTGACATACAAGATATAACTAGGAGGTCAAGTTTCAACCGATAAGCTGGGAGACAAATTGAGCAAAGCCCAAAAATTACAAAGGATAAGTTTATTGCATATATATAATAATCGACTCATGCTAAAATCGACCAAATTAAATTAAACCCAAGTACTTCAAATGTAATAACCAATTCAGAAAATGAGATAAATTCAAAATACAATTTTGAAAATTTCTAATTGAGCAACTGAATAAATGCTGAAAATCAATGACAAAATTCCAGCTATGCAATTTCTTAAGCACCACAAAATTTAGGTAGTAACAGATTGGCTGAGTTTTAAGCTTATCTGGGGAAACTTATGGACCTCAGGAGTAACAAATTTCAGATGAAAAAATCACATAAATATGTAAAGGTCAATTCATCAAGCAAAAATGAACATGAAAACTAAAAATGCAGCTTCTCAAGTGAGTTCTATAAAATCAGAACACGTATTAGTAGACTATGTTGTCGGAAATTCGACTAACGCAATCAAAAGAAGAAATAAAATAAGTAGAAAAATAGACAGTAAATGAAGCGAGGTATGCTAATAAAGTAAGCAAATCTCCTTAAGACAGATTTCGCCCCCCAATGAAGTGCAAACGGGATTATGGACGTCTGTCTCCCAAGATACAACGCTCCTTCCAAAGTCGATACTGCACAATACCAACCTTGTCGGTCGAACCAATGAATGATCGTACTTGAACGGAATAACGACGGAAGTATAAGAGATTTTTTTTTTTTTTTTCGAGCAGAATATGGAGATAGAAGAATTTAGAAATCAATTGAATTCGTAATTGATTTGGTGTGTCAAAAAACGAATATGGGGGTCCCTATTTATAGAGATTGAAGTGTCTCATGGAACAGGTGTGTGACATTTCAGGAACTGGTGCAACACTTGGTCTGATTCGTCTTAGCCATTGGATCGCACTATTTTTATGATCTGACGGCCCAGATTGAACCATGAAGTGAAGTGTCCATTCATCATGCCTATTCACCAATTTCTGAATAGTCACAGCCATACGGATGCCACGCGTATACCTAACCGCCATGCAGGACGAAGGGACGCGACCTACCACTCGTGCGCCACCTAGAATGCCAACTCATCGAGCCTTGTGCTGCCACGTCATCGAACCACGAGTCCATTTCCGAAAACTATAAGGCTCCCCAGCTCCTCGCGACGACGTGCCAAGTGCGCCTCTAAAGCGCCCAATGCGTACTTTGCGACGTGCGCGTGCCGGGACCGGGACCGGGTCCGGGTCCGGGTCCGGGGAATGGTGCTAGTGGTGCGAAGCACCACTCTAGTGGTGACTAGCCTTTGGCTAGCTAAAGTTAGCCAAGTGGTAGGTAACATATTAAATTATATATTATTTACACAACCCACTATATAAACAAGACTATTTTCTTGTAAACTTTCGATGTGGGACTCCTTTCCATATAAAAATCACTTAAAATGGGCTTATCAACATATGGGCCTATATTGGAGACTTTTCCAATTCACTCAAATTAATTGCAATGACCCATATCATTAAATATTACATTTAATATTTTAAACCCAAATCAAACCCAAATCAAATTCAATTAATTCCAACAGACTATGCGATGGTGAAGACTGACAACCTATGCAACAGCTATCATGCTTATTGCAAATCAGAATTGAAAATTTTAAAAAATGGCATAGTACCTGAACCTTTGTTTACAACTTGGGTGACGACGAACAGCACTCATAGGATGAGAAGGTGGTTGATCAGGCTTGTTGTTGGAGAGATCATATTTGCACCTGGATTAGGAAGAGTCCTAGTTGGTGTCTCAGGATGTGTAGGAGTACGAGTAGTCTCAATTAAAGGAGCATAACAAGTGGAAATATTTTCGATGGTTGACCGAGTTGCAATTTTGCGAAGCTGGTATAGAGAAGTTTTGGGGGATTGAGATGTTGGAGATAAGGGAGGTACTAACCTACTGGCTTGAAATTAATGTCGCAATGAAAGAGGAGGTACAAACCTATTAGTGGAAGAGTTATTAGATCGCGATTTCTAAAGCAGCGTAGGCTCATTTATGCAAGTCAATCGGGACATCTTAGGTGCTGAAAGTACATGTGAGTTGTTAGAATGTTTCTTTTGAGAAATCAAATTCATCTACACTATGAAAGTAATAATTAGAATACAAGCATTAGACTATGCTAAAGCAATATCTAAACTAAGAGAGCAACATGTAAAAGTTGTAATTAGATACACAAGGCTCAGTAGATATAATTGTTTCGCACGTGTTAGTCGCTAACAATTAAAAGGGATCAGACGATTGTGTAAGGGACAAACCTCTTGAGACAATGTCCCAAAAAGGGGTGTTCTTTTATTGACGATGACTTTACAATTAGAAATTAAAAACAGAATGCCTCCAAGGGGCGCAAGCACACGAGTTACTGAAAAAAGTGTTTAAATCTAAGTTAAGGAATTTAAAATTACATGTTCTCTGTTCGAGAGTTTTTGATTCGGTCCCCTGCTCTATGTCTTTTCTTCCTTTTATACTCCCTGGATGATCTCTTTGTGATCAACCGTCTAAAAACTGCTTGATCGTTCTACAACTGCCCACTTTCCTCGTAATGGCCAACTTGTCATGGAACTGCCTTTTTTAACTGCTGCCATTACTCTTCGTCGTTCAACCATTTTCGATTGAATTCCTTGAATCGTGGAACGTGATAGGCTGCTTTAATAACTGCTTTGATAACTGCACTTCTTGATAACCACAACATTTTATGTTTGCTAAGACCTTGGGCGACTCGAAGGTTTGGGCGAGAATAGAGTAACAGCTCTGGGCGACTGCATGGCACTCCATTCGTTCAGATTCTGGGCGACTTGCAAACTTGGGCGATGGTGTTACCGCGTTCTTGGACCTTCATCTTGAATTGTTTGATTGGGCTTCGTTCTTTGGGCTATCTGATTTGGGGATCCTCCAATTGGGCTTCATTCCTTGGGCCGTTCGATTTGGGCTGAATTTTTATGTGTCAACAATTACCCCCCAATATGGCAGAATTAATACCAATTATTAAATTTTGCCATATTCACTTTGTGTTTCCAGCAACATTCGAAATTCCCAAGAATTTCAATCATTATTTTCTTCCAGAGCTTGAAAAGGTGCGACGTTTTGCAAACCCTTATAACCCCCAACTATTAAATCACGCCTCACTTTTTCGCGTTTCTCTCCCACAATTTACTGTTCATCTTTTGCTTCCCTGCTACGTAACTTTGAAAAAACTCCGTTTCATCCCTAATGGCTACTTCACAATCTCAAGCTGGCGACTCTTTTAGTTTTGATGACTTTCAGAAACTTCCGAGTCGTCCATACATAACTCCGAGCTTTCTCGCGTCCGCCAATGTCGAACTCAATGAGTTCTACCTAGGTCTTTTCTTCAACAATGCAGAGGCAGTCGAACAGACGGCGGTGGACCAGCTGTTTCCTTGTACTCAAGGCCCTCCATTTCTAAACTCTCTGCCGCTGGGGCCACTTCGCGAAAGAGGTATTCGCACTTAGCCTAAATCTGATGTAGTTTTCCATAGGTGGCATGCTCGTATTGTGGGCCATGGTCCTACTAAGGCACTTTTTGATAATGCTAAGATTTCTGATTTGTTAGAAATCTCTATTCAACTCCCTACTTTTGATTCAGCACTTTTTTCGATCGCTTTGAGTTTTTAGTCTTTTGCGTATAATACCTTTATTTTCCCTCTTAGCCCCATGTCTATTACTTTAACGGATGTTGGGGCCCTAGTGAATCTACCACCTTTGGGCGATACCATTTTTCCTGGTATCTTGGTTTCTGGTGGCACCCCAAAGTTTGGTAAAAACTACACCGAATCTTATTCAAGCCTGCAAGCCCTTCATAACCATTCGAGCGCTGAGTCTTCCCGTACTGAGCGAGTGGCCTTTATTTTGGTTTGGCTTTGTAAATATGTTTTGTGTGTGCCAAGCATAAAGCCCTCCCTGAGTTATTTACCCATAGCGCACGAATTGGCGCGTGGCAGGCCTTTGAATTTATGTTCTTTCTTTTTGGCTGCCCTTTATAGAGGTATGGCTTCTCTTCAAACTCAATTGAAGAATGGTGCATCTCCCACTGGTAGTAGACCTCTTTGGTTCACTCAACTGTGGTTGAGATCCTATTTTCCGTTCCTTGGTGCTCCATCAATTTCTCGTTCTTCTGCTAGCTGTTATGGGCTAGCCATTGAGCCCTTGGCTCCTGTAAATATGTCTAGAAGGGATATTTTTTTATTCTTTTCATTCTTTGGATTCAATCCCTTCCTTCTTTCCTTTTCCTCCTTTTTTGACTCCAAACTATGTGCATCCTCCCTCCACTATAGACAACACAAGCACCTCTCTGCTCATTTGGATCCAGTTTTCGACCGGAAGGGAGTTATCTCATGATATTTTAACTGGGACCAATGCCAAGGTAGGGATAGAAATATATGCTCCCCAATTTTTTGCTCGCTGTTCGCAAAATTATTTTTTCTCGATTTTAAAACCCACCGCAAGTGTACGGTTCGTTAACAAGTAGTAAAGTAGACTATGAGTCCAAGTATCGTTCCCACGAGGATTAAATTAGCTCTAATTAGACTAATGTGACCTTAACCGAATCTAATTGAATGAAAATTTGGTTTAAATATGAAAACCTTAATTTTGGGAGAAATCCCCAATTCGAAACCCTAATTGCAAAGATAACCCTAATTTCAAAATTGGAAACCCTAAATTCAAAATTTCACTGATCTAATGAAATAAATATGCAACTGAAATGTAAATACGCAATTTTAGAATTACTGTATTGAAATGAATTGAAATGAAATCATTAAGAACTTGAATCCCCAATTGATTATTAAAAACCCTAATTTCACAAATTCAACGAATCGATGAACAAAATGCCAATTCAATGTTCCTAAATTATCCAATACACTCTCTCGATATATATTGAATCTACTCTTACACATCACCAGCCTATATTTCTATGGATGATGCAATGTATAAGAATGCATGACTTTTTATGAACATTTTCATGAATTGCATAAAGCATAGAGGTAAGTTTCCATCCCCTATCGGACCCTATGTCGATTTATATTCTATCGAATTTATTCCCCTTCTTTCGAATGCAAAGAATAAATCATCTACAATCACATAATAATTGGCCAAATAATTATGGAAACATTCAACTCACATAAATCAAACATTTGTTCAATCGAAATTAATATTGAATATATGAAATAACGGAAATTTAAATCATCAAAAGGTTCATCAAATTCCTAATGAATAAAAACCCTAGCCTATAATCTTCATTGCAAAATCAAGAAATTAAAAAAAACGAAATTAAAAGATAATAAGAATACACCCGTATAGAAGTTCTTCAATCCGTGTGTATAATCTTCAATCCCGTCTCGAGCCCGTGTGAAATTGAATCCAAAATCAAGTTTCTTGCCTCCAATTTTGGTCTCTTCCTTCTCCCTGGTCGTTCTGCCTCTTCATATGATGATTTTTGGTATTTATATCGCGTCCAAATTAAGTAGGGAAGGAGTTTCAACCAAAACGAAAAACCGCGCCCGAGTGTTAAAGATCCTTCTATGCGGTCCCGAGTGTTAAAGATCCTTCTATGCGACCGCATAGAAGGAATCTATGCGGTCGCATAGATCAATTTGTTTGGGCTCATTGAGTCCCTGGAGCCTTCTATGCGACCGCATAGAAGGTTACACTATGCGGTCGCATAGAAGTAACATCTATGTGGTTTGTTCAATTTGGTCCCTGAACGTCTTTGTTGTTTCTCTTGACTTCTTTCTTCGATTTCTTCATCTTTTCAACAAATTTTATCTTCCAATTGATGATTGATACCATCAATTCTTATGCCCCTCATTCGGCATATCTTTTGAGTATTTGCGCTTTAGTCCTCCAACTTTCAATTGTCTTCATTTCAGTCCCTCTTCAATATTTTCTTCTTCCAGTTGTTTTGCTTTGTCATTGAGCTCATACTTGGCATGTCTTCCCTCTCTTTTTGCATTTAGCTCAACTTTTCAATATTTGCAGCTTTGGTCCTCGAACTATCAAATTGTTGCGTTTTGGTCCTTCTTCGGCTCTTTTCTCCTGAATTCCACAATTTCCATTGAATTACCTACAATGCATAAATTTAACTGGATTAAGTCACAATTCAACCATTTTATCCATGTTTAAGTCATGTTTATGATCCAAATAAGTGTGTAAAAACACACTTATCAAATCCCCCAAACTTAAACTATTGTTTGTCCTCAAACAATGCAGTGACTCAGAGTTAAACTAACATGGCTTAATAGCTTGCCGTGTCTCAGGATTGGAACTCAGCAATCCACTAGAACTATATCAATATTGCAAGAATAAAATTAACCTTTACTCGTCAGTTGCAATACTCAACGTGTGTGTGTGAACTCATGCCAACTTATCAAGCTTATGAATGGTTTGTTCTCGACCCATAATGGTCAAATTTATCCTTACATCACTCAAGAGATACACAAATCCCCCAAACTTATTCTTTGCACTCAATTATCTTGGGGTGTTTTCTAAGGTTAGGAATTTAACAACTATAATCCTTACCCTCTTTTAGTTTGGATAGATCTCACCCTTACTAGTATACATATCAACAAGTAGAGACTCTCTTTAATTTGATTGTTTCAACCCTTAAGCTCAAACTAAGCTACTTACCTCGCGTCAAGGTTAAAGTCATATCAATCAAATGTCCAACAGGGGTTATTATTATTATCATTATTTTTGAAATATTTTTTTTTTATCTTCTCATTTGCTTTCTATATAACCCCTGTAGCGGGTTTTTAGGCGATGACTCCCAAACCAGTTGGTCTTAGGGCACCAGGTTTTAAACCCTTGCAGCCTTATTCACCCGAGTTATAAAGGTTCGATAAGATGAATTTTGTCAACTTCTCTTTTATCTTGCTTTCTATATGACCCCTGTAACGAACTTTAGGTCGATAATTCCCAAACCAGTTGGCTTTAGGATATCAGGTTTTAAACCCCAACAGACTTACTTGCTCGAGTCATAAAGGCTTTTGAGAGAAGTGATAATTTTCCCATGTTTATTTTATAGACATTTGATATCAACAACCATCCTCAATTTAAAGTTTTCACCTATTTCTCACCTTTTGGGTCTAGGCAATCCACACAATATAATTTCATGCACTGAGCCTCTACTTATCTCCATGTTTACTTATAGTGGCTTAACCATCTCCCAACTATCCTATGGTGAATTAACGGGTTAATGATATAGAGGGTTAGCCTAGGTTTCTTATGTTTTACTCCAACAATCCTATTCAATAACTTAACATGAAAACATGAGTGGCGTGCAAAAGAAAGTCAAGCATTGCATCAATAAGTATCCGTTAATTAAATCCTGTACTATATTAACAGTTCTATATTTCACCTGTCCAATAATCACATCATAGCCGGCAAGGCTACCAAACCCACACAAGCATGCAAAAGTAAAACCAACACTCATTCATCACGCATGCATCATGCAAGAAGGTAGTCAATTTAATGATTGATTGTGAAAATGCATATTAACTACATGCCGAATATTTGTTTGAAAATTATGCT
>NW_019264985.1:430639-434507 GCF_002742605.1 Olea europaea var. sylvestris
CACATCGCGGCTGATCCCTGTGGTGGTGGTGGTGAAAATCTGCCTCAAAACCTGATTGTCCATATCAGCTTGGTGTGGTGGTGGAGGAATTTGAGGCATGTCAAGGTCTGCATCTGCTTGACCTTCCTCGTTCAATTGCCGTCGTCGTCGTGCGTTCTCTAATTTCTGTTGGTGCTTCAGTCTTGCTCGGTCTTGGGCCTCTAGTGTGGATTGCTTGATAAAGGGACTTGGCTTTTCCGGTGCTTCCCCAGGTTGGATTTGTATCCCCGCTGCTCTACATATTCCACATATCAGACTGGGAAAAATTAGGGAGTAATGCCTATCACCCCAAGTGCCTGTACCAAGAATTTGATTGTAGATGTATGTGGCTAGATCAATCTTGTTCCCTCTAACCAAATGGTATATGAATCCGGCCCTTGGATTTGTAAATGTTGTTCTGTGGGATATAGGCTCGATGTTATGGCACGTGAATAACCATAAAATTGCTATGGATGGGGTGAGCTCTATCTGATGCCAGTCTGCTGTAGGTAGAGGCCAAGCATTTTCACGTCCCAACAATATTTCTGCAACCTCATGCCAATTGAAGTCCTCGGGAATAGGGACTACATTATTCCAGGATAACTGATAGTAATCATGAATTACCTCCGGTGAAAACATAACCCATTTGCCCCTAACCCAAGTCTAATGTAAGTGCTCCGATCCGGGGGTGTCAATTTCTGTGTTGAAATTTGCATAAAATTCCTTTGCTAGATTCTCATACACCGGATGAGGTCTTTCTATAACCTTTTCCCAACCGCAATTGTGAACAAGATATGTCAATTCAAAGTTGGGGAAGTCTTCTAACTTAACTGGCCTCTCGGGAATTATTGCCCAATCACGCACAACGTTGGCGTATCGGGCTGCCGTATCTGATGATAGGAATCTTCGAACAACCCCTTCAGGTTCTCTTGTTCGGGTCGTTCCAGATGAGGAGCCGACTTTCTCTTTTCCCTTTGAAGTTCTTTTAGGAGGCATCCTGCAAAAGGAATTACATAACATCACTTTGGCATGAATAAACTTTGAATTCATAATCCCCCAAACTTTCTTCAATATGTACATTTACGTGTGTTTATGCAATGTTTCATATCTTGAATCATCAATATAACTCTAGCATTGCACAAATATGGAAAACTCAAAATTTTGGCTCGAACATGCATTTCTAAAAATTTTTACCCATGACCAAGTGACCAAGTTCGGCCCCGGGCATCACCGAGAAATATCCAAATTTTCCCGAGCAAGTTTTGGACATGTGAAAGTACATATTGATATCTAGCATATATCCAAATTTCACCCTAATCGGAGGTCGTTTGCATTAGAAAACATAGGGACGAGGGTAGTGACGTGAGTGAATATGTTGAACTATGAAATGCCTTTGTTACTTCAAATGTTAAGGTAATGTGTTCTAGTTGATATATCACATGATTTTTCGACGAAAACGCTATAAAATAACGATGTAAACTATTGCATAAGTGAAAAGCCCAAAAAAATCGAAAGATACGTTAATGTGGCATTTCGTCGAACACTTGGTGTGCAATGTGAATTACTTTCTATTTCTTACCTTCACTACCATGAAAGTTCCCCAATTCACAGTAGTACACCAATCTACCCCAATACATCCTAACTAAATCCACACATTGAAAGATAATCATTAAATGAAACTCGAAATTAGGGATTAGAGACACATACCTTGTAGTTCGAATTCTTGTTATTTTAGGTGTGGCACCTCAATGTAGAATCCAACCCAATTGAATGAAGAGTGTATGAAATGGGTGTAAGTGTAGTGTGTGCAAGGGAATGAGTGAATGGATGTGAGTGTGTGCTTGTGATTCGAGTGAGAGTGAGAGGGGGAGAGGAAAAGAAGAGAAAAGAAAAAGAAATTTTTGGGGAGGAATGGTGTGGTCACGGGTTAAAACCCGTGACCACAACACTATGTGACCGCATAGTGTTGCACTATGCGGTCGCATAGTGCAAACCAACACTCCCCTTTGATTTTCGGTTAAGGTCTATGCGGTCGCATAGACCAAACCGGGTTTCAATTCAAATTTTTTTTTTTTTTATATATATAACTTAAAATTTAAACTCCCCCAAAATCGGTTTTTCACTTAAAAATTTGACTCCAAAAGAGGAATATGCTTATCGAAATTTGGTACTAAAATCGATTTTTCATAAATGTTGTCCCGCATTCTGAAAGCTTAACCAAAACGAACATCTTCGCACATCGGAATGCGTGACACACACTTGAACACCCAAACATGTCATTTAGCACTCATTCATGCAACATTAAACTTGTAGTGCCTCGGCTATCATGCAAAAGATGATCGATGAACTAAGAAACAAATTAAACTCAAGCTAAATTCCTAAACTAGTGCAATGCAATAAAATAAAATAAGGATACAGTGGGTTGCCTCCCACTCAGCGCTAAGTTATAGTCGATAGCTCGACTTTACCATATTGTGTCATTCTGGTGATCCAAGATGGACGGTAGACTTGTCCTTTGAGAAATCACCGTCCCAATAGTGCTTCAAACGCTGCCCATTAACCTTGAATGTTCCCTTGCTGTCATGAGTGATCTCAATTGCCCCATGTGGAAACACTTGTGTAATGGTATATGGACCAGACCATCTCGATCTCAATTTTCCTAGAAACAGCTTAAGCCTGGAGTTATACAGTAACACTTTTTGCCCCACTTGAAAGTCATGCCTCTGGATATGCATGTCATGCCATTTCTTGGTGCGCTCTTTGTAGATCTTTGAGTTCTCATAGGCTTCCATTCTAAGTTCATCAAGTTCATTTAGTTGTAACAGCCGTTTTTCGCCGGCAGCCTTCAAATCCAAATTCAACTTCTTCATTGCCCAGTAAGCATGATGTTCGATCTCGAGAGGTAGATGGCATGCTTTCCCAAAAACCAGTCGATATGGAGACATTCCTATAGGAGTCTTGAATGCAGTCCTGTAGGCCCACAAGGCATCATCCAGTTTCTTTGACCAATCCTTTCGTGATGAGTTAACTGTGACTTCCAGAATGCGCTTCAATTGCCTATTGGATACTTCGACCTGTCCGCTGGTTTGGGGATGATATGCGGTGGCTATGCAGTGCTTGACGCAATATTTTGATAACAATTGCTCGAACTGAAGATTGCAGAAATGTGTGCCCCCGTCACTGATTATGGCTCTAGGTGTCCCAAACCGGGTGAAAATATTCTTCTTCACAAACTCAATCACCACTTTCCCAT
This sequence comes from Olea europaea var. sylvestris, assembly GCF_002742605.1. Classification (NCBI taxonomy): domain Eukaryota; kingdom Viridiplantae; phylum Streptophyta; class Magnoliopsida; order Lamiales; family Oleaceae; genus Olea; species Olea europaea. The sequence goes on from NW_019264985.1 coordinate 433,911, forward strand.
CATTTGTAGGCAATGCAACCGCTTCAACCCATTTCGAGACATAGTCCACCGCCACTAAAATGTATTGATTTGAGAAGGATGGTGGGAATGGCCCCATGAAATCAATCCCCCAGACGTCAAATAATTCCACCTCCAAGACACTACTCAAAGGCATCTCATTTCTTCTAGAGATGTTACCCGTGCGCTGACATCGGTCACACCTCTTTACAAATTCAAATGCGTCCTTAAAGAGTGTGGGCCAGTAAAAACCTGATTGGAAAATCTTCGCCGCTGTCTTAGAAGCACCAAAATGCCCTGCATATATAGATGAGTGACAGTTCTCTAATATCAAAGGCACCTCTTCCTCGGGTATACAACGCCGAACGATTTGATCAGCCCCCCGCCTGTAGAGAATGGGGTCTTCCCAAAAGTAATACTTCAATTCCGTGAAGAATTTCTTCTTCTGGTGACTTGAGTAATCTGGCGGTATGATAGCCCTGGCTAAATAGTTAACTATATCTGCATACCAGGGTGCTTCCATCACACCAAAGATCTGCTCATCTGGGAAGATCTCATTTATTTCCACTGTCTCTTCCTGTTCTGTGTCTTCAAGCCGAG
>NW_019264985.1:438931-531723 GCF_002742605.1 Olea europaea var. sylvestris
TCTTATGCCCCTCATTCGGCATATCTTTTGAGTATTTGCGCTTTAGTCCTCCAACTTTCAATTGTCTTCATTTCAGTCCCTCTTCAATATTTTCTTCTTCCAGTTGTTTTGCTTTGTCATTGAGCTCATACTTGGCATGTCTTCCCTCTCTTTTTGCATTTACCTCAACTTTTCAATATTTGCACCTTTGGTCCTCGAACTATCAAATTGTTGCGTTTTGGTCCTTCTTCGGCTCTTTTCTCCTGAATTCCACAATTTCCATTGAATTACCTACAATGCATAAATTTAACTGGATTAAGTCACAATTCAACCATTTTATCCATGTTTAAGTCATGTTTATGAATCCAAATAAGTGTGTAAAAACACACTTATCACTCGCCAACTTGGTTTCGGCCAAACTTGGCCTATTCTTCCTTGCTATTCAAGGAACTTGATTGACCGCTTCCATATTATTAATAAGGTAGAGGCAGAGGCTATAAATGCTCGCAATCTTCTTTTAACAAGCTATTTTTCATTAGCCCCTTTCAATTCTAGCCATGCCATCCATCCCCTTTTTGAACAGCTTTGACCGTCAGTGAAGTGCAGATTGTTTACGACTAATGCCAATCATGCCTTTCATTCACTAGACCAGCCGAGCATTTCTTCCCCTCCTCCTGTTTTAGTCACTCCTTTGTCCATCCGGAGTCCTTCTCCTCCTCGTCGCGCTAAACAGTCTGCTCGTCCATCTTCTTCTCTCCCTGCCAAGCCTACTACAGCCAAGAGTGCCCTAAGCCGCAAACGGCCAGCCTCAGCATCTCCCATTCTGGAGGATGATGTTGATGATGATGTTGATACCCCTCTTATCATCAGGAGGAAGGTAATTAAATTGGTTTACTCACAAGCATACTTTTTCATACTTGAAACTTTTCTGTGTGCTGATGATTTATTTGGACTGCTCAAAAAAGTTCAGCCTCTCCTTTAAAGGCTTTGGTATCGGCAGCTCCTGCTCCATCATCCTCCGCGAGGCTGCTTCATCCAAACCAGCTGATGAAGGGACTACGCTTAAAGAGACACCTTCAGTCCCAGAATCTTCATCACAACTTATGGATGAGCCACCTTCTTCCCAGGGCGTTAACCCCCCAAACATCAAAGCAGAAGGTAATTCAGTTTTTTAATGCCTTACCTTTTCTTGTGCTATTGGTTTCTGATTTGTTGCTTTTGAGTTCCGCAGATACTCCTATGAGTCTGCCCGTTGTGGCAACATCTTCTCACTCAGACAAGGGGAAGTCCTCACGAATGGAGTCACAGGTGGCAGACTTGGCTGAGGATATGCCATCTTCCACGATTATTGATGAGGTAATCTTTGCTTCACTTTTATTTCCATCTTGTTCGTTGTAGTGAGAATCTTCAATATTGGAAACTTTCTTAGCAGGATGCTGACAAAATTGTGCGTTCCATCCAAGACTTATTCGCTTCCTGGGGGCAAGTCAAGACATCTCGCCCTACTCCATTTGGTCGTCCTACTACTTCTTCAGAGGAAGATTTGAAGTTCCTCAAGCAGTCGATATTTGAGTACGTGTCCTTCATGGATATGGACATTGGTAAGGCTAGTGCTGCCAGACACAAGGATAAGCTTGAGCATTTGAATGTGAAGTTGGGGCAAACACTGACACTTTCGTCGCTCAATCTTTCTGTCGATTTTAAAGCGACGTTGAAAGTTATCCATTCCGAGGTCCTCTCCTTGCTGGCCAAGAATGCTGAACTAAAGGCTAAAAGTACTCAATATCTTCGCGCCATATCTAAAAATGATTCTCTGCATCTGGAGATCAACAAGGCTGAGGATGAGTTGAAAAAAATCTCTTCCGAAGTCATGATTGAAGACTCTTTGATGGTTAGTTTGGCTGCTCAGATGAAGGAACTTCAAGCCAAAATGGACGACTGCAAGACTAGAATGGCTGCTAAAAAGCACAACGCCTCCCAGAGAATTGAGCGAACTAAGTCTTTTGTTGAGCAGTACAAGAAGTTGGAAGTTGATGATGATGTCGTGGCCGAATTGAACGTCACTTCCTCTCGACAGAACGAGGATTGGGAAAAACTTAGGGAACGAATTCGTTCAGTGTGGGGTGTACTGTAATTAAGACATATGACGCCTTTTTCCTTTTGTAATTTCGCATTTGATTTTCCCTTTGTAACCTTGTTCATCATTAATGAACATATATGTTTACTTCTTGTGCATTTATTTGACGTTTGTCTTTTAATCGCCAATTCTTCAAGTATTTAACTGCTTTGTGCTAAAAATCTTGCACATTTTCTCTTGACATTTCCACCTCTTTTCCCAAGACTTTGGGCTACTTAATTCCATTTACTAGGCAGAATGTGGCTGCTCATATTCCGTCTCTTCATCTCCACCCCCTATAAATGTACGTATGCTTCGCACTTTCCATCTTCTATCTTCATCTTCATTTTCTTCTTCGAAACCAATTTGCTGCCATTGTTTGGCATTCTGACAATTAACCCAAAACTTTCGTCTTTTATAAAAATGGATTGTTTAGTTCGCCCGTTTTACTATTTGCCTTGATGTCACCTTTGGTGTGGAAGGTATAGGAAATATTTTTTGGCCAGCAGCAAAATTTTTACCATCAAAGTTCTTCCCATCGTCTCTTTGTCCTTTACAAGGAGTTCGATGATAGAAGGCAATTTTTGGGATGCTTGCGGGCCACCTTGCTTACTGAGAGTGCTTCTCAGCCTCTTTGCCCGCCATTGCAGCGATGCATTTAGGAAGGTGGTGTGAGGCCAGTCCAACCTCTTACTCGGCGATCCCACCATTGCAGCGATGCATTTAGGATGGCGGTGCGAGGCCAGTCCACTCTCTTACTCGACGATCGATCGGGAGATTAGCTTACTCTTAATTGTAGTTTGTAAAACATCCATCATTTGTATTTTTGTATCTTTGTAATGAACGTTTGATAATAAAGGACTTTATTTGAACGTATTTCGCTCTGACCTTGTTATCCTTAATCGTTCAACATATTTTGATTATACTTTTATCTGTTCACATTCCCATAAAGAAGGAACATATTTTTTCAAATATTTGCCGTTAATGAATCTCACGTGCTTGGTGCCATCTAAATCTTCCAAATGATACGCTCCATTGGGCAACACAATGTTTATTTTGTATAATCCTTCCCAATTGGGCGACCACTTCCCGTACTTTGGATCCTTGCTATCCAAAGGGACTATCGTCTTCCAAACTAGTTCACCCAGGCTGAACGACTTGGCTATGACTTTTTTATTATAAAATTTAGCCATTCTTTGTTTTTGAACTTGCAATATATCTAAAACGTCCAACTTTAATTCGTCCAACCTAAATAAATTTTCAACTAGTGATTCTGTATACTCATCATCATTCAACTTATGTTGCAAGCACACTCTAATCGATTACACGTTGATTTTCATAGGCGAAACGGCCTCCTGTCCATAAGCAAGTTGGAAAGGAGTAACTTTGGTACTTGACCGAGGTGATGTTCTATAAGCCCACAAGGCCTTGTTCAGACATTCGTGCCAATTTCTGGCATTTTCATCTATCATCTTTCTGATGATATTTTTTAGAATCTTATTAGAAGATTCTGCTTGTCCGTTGGATTGAGCGTAATATGGTGTGGAGTTTACTAATTTAACCCCAAACTCGCTCAAAAATTTGTTCACTTGATCCCTATTCAAAGATGTTCCGTGATCTACCATTAACGTTTGTGGAATTCCAAACCTATAAATGATGTGATCACGGATAAACTCTATAACATTCTTTTGGGTGATCTCTTTTAAAGGTACCGCCTCTACCCACTTGGACCCACTTAGTGAAATAGTCGGTTGCAACTATAATAAAAGTATGTTGCTGGGACGATGGGGGATAAATCTTCCCTATCAGGTCTATCACCCAACCCTTGAACGGCCAAGGTTTAATAATAGGTGCCATCTCTCGTGCTGGCGCCCTTTGTATTGGACTATACTTTTGGTATGCTAAACAACTCTTTGCATACTGAACGCATAATTCTCCCATCTTTGGCCAAAAATATCCACTCTTAATAATTTACCATCTCATCCTTTGGCCAGCTTGATGAGCTCTGAATATCCCTTCGTGCACCTCAGTCATGATCGTCCTGACTTCTTGCAAACTTACACACTTTAGCAATACACCATCAGAGCGTTTCTTAAACAACTCTTCATCTATTAGTGTATAGTTCAGCAAACACAGCTTCATTTTCCTACTAATCCATCCATTAGGTTCTTTAAGGAACCTTTTAATCTCTGTTCTCCAATCCATTGCATCTCCATCTTGTATGCAGTAAAGTTCAATCTTTCTCGCCCTTCTTTGAATCACGGGCAATATGATTTCATATTCACAAGTAGACTTCCAATTCAAAACCTTTGAGTGCCCTGAAGCCATTTGGGCTAACTCATTTGCCACGTCGTTATATATCCTATTAACGCATTGAAGTTCTACTTAGTCGAATTCTTCTAACAATTCTTGGGCGATCTCATATTGACTTATAATGGAATCACTTTGGCATTTAAAATCACCAATCAATTGGTGGATTACCAATTGAGAATCGCCCCTAACGATCACATTTCTTACTCCCATATCTATCATTAGTTCTAGGCCTACAATTAAGGCTTCATATTCGGTCTGATTGTTGGTGCACATTTTGTCTAAAGTGAATGCGAACTTGTAGCAATTCCCTAAATGATTAATCAATGCTACTCCTACTCCTGCACCTTTAGAGGTTTTTGACCCATCGAAATACAACACCCAAGGTTTTAGCTCGAACGAATTGATTTCTAATTCAATTTCTTCAGGCATGTCAAGGCATGGATGATCGGCTAGAAAGTTAGCCAAAGCCTGATTTTTGACTGCCTTTTAAGGTATATATTGTATCTCGAATTCTGATCAAGCTAATGTCCAAAGACCTACCCTTTGGTGTAAAATAGGGCGCGAGAACATATACTTAACTAAATTTACTTTAGAAATTAAATAAACGGTTACGGACCGTAAATAAGCCCTTAATTTTGTACATGTGAAATACAATGCAAGACACAATTTTTCGATAGCAGAGTAATTACATTCACATTTTGTTAACCTTCACTTAAGTAGTAAATTGCCCTTTCTTCACCAAATTGGTCTTCCTATGCGACCATTCCAGCTATTGATTCTTTTTCAGCCGATACGTACACTTTCATTGGCTGTCCTTGGATTGGTGACACCAACGCTGGTGGACTTGATAAATATGTCTTCATGCTTTCAAAAGCCTTTTGATGTTCTTCTTTCCAGACGAATTCGTCCTGATTTTTCAGCTTTAAGAGCGGCGAAAAGACTTTAGTTCGCCCTGCACAGTTAGAAATAAAGCGTCTTAAAAAGTTTACTTGGCCTAGAAACCTTTGCAATTCTTTTTTGTTGCTAGGTGGTTTGGCCTCTAAAATGGCCTTCGCTTTATTTTTATCAAGTTCAATTCCTCTTTTGTGTACCAAAAAACCAAGAAAATTCACTGCATTAACACCAAATGCACATTTTAAGGGATTCAACTTTAGCTTATATTGCTTCATTCGCTCAAACGAACATCTTAACTGTTCGAAATGGTCCTCTTCTTTAATGGACTTGACTACTCTGTCATCTACATACACTTCAACAAACTTGCTTATCATATCATGAAAGATTAAATTCATTGCCCTTTGGTAAGTTGCCCCTGCATTTTTTAGGCTGAAAGGCATAACTACCCATTCAAAACATCCAAGAGACCCAGAGCATCTAAAGGCAATTTTGTGTATCTCTTCTTCAGCTATATAAATTTAATTGTATCTTGAATACCCATCCATGAAAGAATACATGACATGTTCGGCAGTCGAGTCTACTAAAGAATCCACCGTGGGCATTGGATACTCATCTTTGGGTGTAGCAATGTTTAAATTCCTAAAGTCTATACACACTCTTAGTTTACCATTCTTTTTTAGTACTGGCACGATATTGGACAACCATTCGACATATCTGGCTATTCTAATAAAACTTGCTTTCAATAATCGCTCTATCTCTTTCTTAATCTCAGGGAGTACATTAGGAGCAAAATGTCTAGGAGGCTGCCTATGAGGTTTAAAATTAGGCTTAGTTGGTAACCTATATTCCACGAAGTCTCGATCTAAACCAGGCATTTGTTCATATTCCCAAGCAAAACAATCTTTATACTCCTTTAGGAAAGCGATTAATTTATTACTAACCTCTTGATCGAGCATCTGGCTGATGAATGTTGGACGATCTTCTCCTTCATTGCCAATATTTACTTTGATCAGAGGGTCTTTTGCTTGAGCGTATCCAGGTTTGATGATCTGCATCACTTCGTCGTCCAATTCCCTTGTAAGTACTTCTTCTTCTAAACAGTCCACCTTGTTGACTTCTTGGCCAATGCTTTGTTCTAACTCGAATACTGCCAATTTGTCCTTCAGGGCTTTTAGGCATGTCTCTTCTTTCGCATTGTCATTGCATTCCTTATTAAAAGCCATCAGTCTAGCTTTGAAGGCCTGAATATCGGCCATTTGCTTTTGTAACTTAGAATCCATTCAAGACTCCTTGATTATTCTTTTGCCAATTACTGGCTCTTCTAGGGCCACTATATTTGGTCTCATCTGTCTGAACATTTTAGTAAGTGCATCCACTGAAAATGGCTCTTCGCTTTGCGCGACAACTTAAGTTTCTTCCCCATCTTGTACTACCCTGACACGTCCATAGTTTCCTTTGTACATGAACTTTTTCACCGAGTTTGCTTCTGCGACAAAAGGCCTATGATCGGCCTGTACCACCTCTGTTTCGCCTTTATTATTCCAAAAGATCGCCTTTGTTATTCCAAAAGATCAAGCATTGATGGAGCGATGAGGGTATACAGTGACTTCCGTGTATCCAATCTCTTCCTAGTAACACATTGTAACTAGTAGGACCATTTATTACAAAGAAGACTTTGGTCCTAGTAATCGTCCCTATAGTTATGTCCAATGGCATAACTCCCTTATCTGAAGTTGCTCCTCCGTTGAAACTCTTAAGGATAACTTCTGTTGGAAACATATCACCCTTTGTCTTTGCAAACTTTCTCATCATCCTAGATGGAATGGTGTTTATAGCTGCTCCATTGTCGACAAGTACTTTTACCGTAGGGATGCCGTTAACTAGAGCTTTAACGTACAATGGCCTCAAGTGTTTAATCAATTTCATGGCTGGCCATTTAAAAATAACCTTTTCGGCAGCCTCTATTTCTACTTCCTGCTTGTTTTCTGTCGAATTATCCCCCTGTGATAAGTCGACGTGCAGCATATCGCGCTGATCCTCTATCTCCTGAATTTCCTTCTTCCTTTTTTCTAATGCGTCCTCATCAGTTACCCAACCTGTAGGAGGGGGCATTATTCTTGGAGGTGATCCATACTTTTCAGAGCGAGGTACCCTCTTCTTCCTTTTGAGTGTCCCGTACAGTATGTAGAAATCGAAAGGACGCCCAGATGGTTCTCCCAACAAGTCTACTTCGCGAACTCCCTCTCGATGTAGTTGCTTCAACAGAGTAATGCGCGATACTCCTCTCCTTCTTCCTTCTGCTTCTAGGTCGATTTCTTCTTCAATGTCTGTCATCCCGTCATCTTCTTCATCGTTGTAGGCCTCTCTAGAAATCTGGCCTTCTTCACATTCCAACACGCAAGCTTCTCCTTCGTTGTCCTCCCTTTCTTCTTCTTTTTCTTTATTCTTGAATTCATTGGCCAGTAAGTAATTATTGGCCACGACAGGAGGTAACGTACCGAACTAGATAGTAAGGGGCTGATCTGGATCTTCTCCATCCCTTCTATCCCGCTCAAACTTTGATCTCCCAGAAGAAGTTTCTGGCAGCTCTTTCATTGATTCATCTGTACCGGTTTCTTCACTATCCTTGAGAACATTTTGATCGGCTATCTTGAGTAGTTTAGGCGCTTTGAGATGTGGCACTCCCTGTTGCTGCCTCGTCATTCATCCATAGTTTCGTTGGAAACGCCTTTGTTAGGTTCTAATCATCTCATCGAAGGGTACTGCTCTTCCTGCATTATACTGGAACGAATGCCATACATTTGGCCGGCGAGGTTGCGGCCTGAATGTTTTCCCATTATCTGCTGGGTGAGGTATATCATTCTATGGAGGACTGCCTTTTGAGAGAACCAAAAAATGATGTACCTCGCCCTCTACCAGGCTAAGTGTTTGAGAAGAAAGTAGGACGATGGGGATGCTGCCATATCCCTGGTTTCTCCATATTTCCATTCACTTCTCTTTTACATCTTGCACACAGGACGTCTTCGTCCTTTCTTAGTTATTTCCCCGTGATTCGTTCAAAGACACTAGGATGTGGTGTAGGATCCTCTTCTCCATCATCTACGACCAACTTGAATTTTGGCAACTTGTTTTTGAAACCAGACGTCACCATGTTCACTCCAAGTGGCTGTGGAAAAGGATTTTCATCCACTGTCATCTTCTTCTTATCGTCGAATGTAATTCGTCCTGATTCAATGGCATCTTGCAATACATGGCGAAAAACCAAACAATTGTTAGTCAAATGTGACCATGCATTATGCCACTTACAATATTTTTTACCCTTAATTTGTTCAAGGTTTGACAATTTATGCTTATCGCTCAACTTTATCTGCTTGTCCCTATATAATTTATCAAATATAAGGTCAGCTTTGGTTACATCGAACGAGAACGTTCTAGCCTTTATGTTTCCATCTTTCATGGGCTCATGTTTGCCCGATAGTCTAGGCTTGGCCATTATAGGACAAGTATACGTATCTCCTTTGACCAATTCGGACAAACACATTTCGACCTGATCGTATGACTCGTCGCTGATGGTATGAATGTCAAAATTTGGATCTTTGTAATAAGTCTCTTTACTAGAATTTTTCATCTGTTCTTCCTCTCTTATCAGTCGTTCATACCTAATCACATTCGCACTCAACTGGAAAAGGTCAGGAAATTCCTTATCCTGGAATTTCTTTTTTAAATCAAAGCTCAAGCAGCCCTGAGCGATTTTGACAAATTCTTTTTCGGGCAGAGGTACAAAACACTTGTTTCTTGCTGTCTTGAACTTTTGGAGAAAACTTTCTGCCCATTCGTTCGGCATTTGACGTAGATTCGCCAAATCAGTTAAAGTGACTTCAAACTCAGTTTTATAAAACTGAGCGTGAAATAACCGTTCCAATTGTTGCCATGTTTGAACAGAGTTCGCTGGCAAGTTGATGAACCAGGAGAAAGCTACTCCTGTTAATGAACTGGGAAAAAGTCTCATTTTATGGTAATCGGTTATATCACCACTTTGCAATGTGAATCGCCCTATGTGTTCTAGAGTAGATACCTCTCCTAAACCGGTAAACAGTGAGAATTCTGGCACTTTATACCCTCTAGGCCATGGATATGCTTGGTCTACCCAATCACGATATGGCTTTGTGTAAATCGGCCTAATGACGGGACGCACCCCAAAAGTCATCTGATACTGTACAATTTTCATAATTTGATTCCTCAACATGATGTTGGGGTCATATGGAATTCCTACAGGTTGGTTAACTAGTTGATTTGCATGAGGTCTGATGTTTGGTCCTTGATTGGCAACAAAGTTACCATGATTAGGGCCATTACCATTAGCCTGATCATCTATTCCCTCATTAACACATGGGGTATTCTGTCCATTGTTTAGGACATTATCTCTTATATTTGGATTACCCCCCAAGTTAGGCGTACCACTACCATTGTTCTAATTTGGCACTGCCCCACCCCCTTGGTTTGAAGTAGAGGGACCAGAAAGTGGTTCTACCCCTTGATTCAGATTTAAAACTGAGGGATTATGTCCCACAATTGTCCTAGTTTGAAAGTAATTTGCAAGAGGCATAATCGGTTGACATATTTGGCCTACTAACTTATTCATTGTTTCGTTCAAAGTGTTTAGTTGTTTGGCCATGTTGTCATAATGTGCATTCCCATTTTGGGTAAATCTTTCCATATTATGAATATTTCGAGGATTTACCTGTTCAACGACATCTTATGTGAGTTTTCCAAGTAGTGCACGCATGGTTCAAGGACTCAACTCTGTCATTGGTTCGTAACGACTGTTACTGCTCTGATTATGTCCATCTGTTCGTGGAGAGGCATGCTGCTCCTCATATCGCTCGATCACAGACTGGACTCCTCCTTGACTTGCTGCTTCCTTATCGGATCTCTGAGGCATATTGTTTCACCTTTTGTATTTTCAACACCAAACACCACTGTCCCACCGGACGTGCCAAATTGTTTCGCGCGTGTTAGTCGCTAACAATTAAAAGGGATCAGACGATTGTGTAAGGGACAAACCTCTTGAGACAAAGTCCCAAAAATGGGTATTCTTTTATTGGCGATGACTTTATAATTGGAAATTAAAAATAGAATGCCTCCAAGGGGCGCAAGCACACGAGTTACTGAAAAAAGTGTTTAAAGCTAAGCTAAGAAATTTAAAATTACACGTTCTCTGTTCGAGAGTTTTTGATTCGGTCCCCTGCTCTATGTCTTTTCTTCCTTTTATACTCCCTGGATGATCTCTTTGTGATCAACCACCTAAAAACTGCTTGATCGTTCTACAACTGCCCACTTTCCTCGTAATGGCCAACTTGTCATGGAACTGTCTTTTTTAACTGCTGCCATTACTCTTCGTCGTTCAACCGTTTTCGATTGAATTCCTTGAATCGTGGAACGTGATAGGGCTGCTTTAATAACTGCTTTGATAACTGCACTTCTTGATAACCACAACACTTTATGTTTGCTAAGACCTTGGGCGACTCGAAGGTTTGGACGAGAATAGAGTAACAGCTCTGGGCGACTGCATGGCACTCCATTCGCTCAGATTCTGGGCGACTTACAAACTTGGGCGATGGTGTTACCGCGTTCTTGGGCCTTCATCTTGAATTGTTTGATTGGGCTTCGTTCTTTGGGCTATCTGATTTGGGGATCCTCCAATTGGGCTTCATTATTTGGGCCGTTCGATTTGAGCTGGATTTTTATGTGTCAACAATAATCAATCCTTTTAATCAACTAATTCAAACATATCATTTTATGCATTTAAATTCATATATGCTGATTCGTAATTAAAAAATTGTAGAAAACATAATATATTATTAAAAATAGATTGTGTACATATATGGTAAAAGTAATGATCTTATTATTCTAAATCACTATCCTCCAAACCATGTTCGCTGATCTTATCAACCAAATCGTCATCATTGTCTTCAGTACTTTCATTATCCGTGTCTCCATCATTTCCTCTAAGAAGGCTTCGATCAATGGATTTTGGATCAATCAACATGAGGAACGTCATCTATATGAAGTAATGTTTGAATAACATCATAATTTCGAGCTTCGACCATATTCGGTACATCAGAAGAACAAGTTTCATGATACGCCACATCATTATTGTCATCATTGTCATTATACATCTCCTTCCGTGATATATCATATATGTTCCTGTGATCCATTCTTTGAACAACATTCCAACCACCACTTGCTTTAGGATCGTTTACGTAAAACACTTGTTTTGCCATTGTTGCAAGAATATAAGGATCACTATCATACCAACGAGTACTAGAGTTTATAGATAGTAAGTAGTACTCACGTTTAACTGATCCTGACCTAAGAGGGTTTGTATTAAACCAGTGGCACTTGAATAGAACAACCTTGTAACGTTGTCTATACAGTAGTTCAACCACGTTTATCAACTTTTCATAGAAGTCTACATTATCAGTATCATGATTTAAAGGCACAAAGACACCACTATTTTGCGTGGCTAGCTTATCATCTCATTCTGCAGCTATAAACTTTACCTAGTTCACAGTACAACCTTGGTATGTTTCAGCTCAAAGAGGACCTCTTACGAACTCAAATAGCTCATCATTGTACAAGGATGATTTTGCCTTCCCTAAACTCCTCGCCTAATTCTAGATTAAATAATAATGAAAAATTAAGTATTTATTACAACTAGAAAATGACTAACGCGTTCATGAAACCAATTAGGGAACAATTTTCTATGCCTTTTCTGTACGTTCATATAACTTTCACTCTTCATCATTTCCTCATGTTCCCTACACAGCAAGTTTACATATACATACTGCATGTATGTATAGTACAAATAATTAAACTAAATGCATAGGTACTATACTTACATTAGAAAAGGAAGAACCTCATCGCAATTGTTCAATATGAACCACTGAGCAATCTCTATGTCATCATTTGTGAGTGAAATTTTTGAACTACTCATAAATGGTTGTGCTACTTGGGAGAAAACAGAAAGTTTCTCTTGTCTAGCTCCACCATCAAAGTTCCATTCAGTTCGATTAAAAGGTGTCTCAATATTTCGAAAGTACATGGCACAAAAAGTAAGAGATTCATGTGCAGCATATGCCTCTGCAATGGATCCTTCAAGTCGAGCCTGATTCCACACACATTTTCTGTATGTCCCCCTAACATTCTCTAAAAGAATAAATTTTGTGAGATATATTGTTTAACTAGTTAGCATTGATTTAGAAACTACAATCGAGGAAAATTAATAAACATGAACTTTTCTATTGGGTACATCCATCGATAACTCACAGGACTTGCAAGTCTTGCCTCTTCGGATAAATGTACCAATAAATGAATCATGGAAACAAAGAAAGCCAGTGGAAAAATTTGTCAAAACTTGCACAATATATACACAATAACATGTTCTAACCTCTTAATGTCCTCCATTCGTAACGTCTTTGCACGTAATTGTTGAAATATATTGGACAACTAAATAATTGGTTCAACCACTTCTTTTGGTAAATATTTTTGAATACCAATAAGAAGTATTCATTAGAATAATACATGATGATCATGGTTCTTCAATCCAGAAATTTTTCCAAATTCGACTACCACATTCCTTGAAATATTGGCAGAATAGCCATCTGGATATTTTACGGATTTCGAAAATTGAAGGAATTCTCTCTTTAAATTTGGTTTCATTGTGAAAAATGGATGTCCTTTAACCCATTTCTCTCCTTTCCAATCTAACCACAAAGATTTTGTTATTCCATGTGCTTCTAAGTCTTGGCGAGCCTCCACTGTATCTTTTGATTTTCCCTCTATACCCAATATTGTCCCAATAATAGTATCACAAATATTCTTCTCAATGTGCATTACATCTAGATTATGCCTAATTTTAAACTTTGACCAATATTCTAACTCAAAAAATACTCTTCTTAATCCTTTTCCATTCTTCATGTGTCCTTTTCCTTTTTTATCTGGGTTATCAGGATGCTTACCAATCTGACCAAAGTTTATGTTTTGTACTTGAGACAAAATTTCATCACTCCATAATTCTCTTTTTCTTACACAAAATTCAGTTTTTTCATCAAAGGATTCCTTGATATTGCTCCGCACATGATCCTAGGGCAACCATCGCCGATGCCTCATATAGCAAACCTTGGCACTGAACCATTCAGAAGTTCCATCGTCATTACAAACAAGGAATGTATTATAACCCTTAATACTTTATCCTGATAAATTTCCTTAAGCAGGTAAAATCGTTAATAGTCCACAACATAGCAGCATGTAAGTTAAAAGTAGAATCAGTGCCTTTATCACATGTATGCACACCAATTTCCCATAATTCTTTTAGCTCATCAATTAGCGGGCTCAAATAAACATCAATATCCTTAGCAAGTTCGCACTTGCTAGGAATTAATAAGGGTAGCATTGTGAATTCCTTTTTGATACACATTCAAGGAGGCAAATTACAATGAACAACCACTACTGGCCACATGCTATAAGGTTTGTTCATATCCCCAAAATGGGTTAAAACCATCCGTTGCAAGGCCTAACCTTACATTTCATGACTCGGGTATAAAATTGGGATAAATCTTGTCAAATTCTTTCCATGCAATTGTGACTACCGGATGCCTCATATCACCATGATCAACTCGTCCATCCTTGTGCCATTTCATATCATTGGCAGTATGCATTGACATATATAGTCGTCGTAATCTTGCCTTCGGTGGAAAATAACATAGTACTTTTTAAGGAATCTTTTTCTTATCTTCTGAAATGTTTAGATACCTCGACTCATTACAAATGGAACACTTATCTAACCCTTCATTTTCCTTGTAAAATATACATGCATGGATCTTTTCATAGCCCAGTCCAAGATCGTTTAAAACTTTTTGAGCATGTTGATGAGTAGGTGGCAGTTGATTTTTTTTAAGCATCCTTTTTAAGATGCCCATTAGCTCGTGAAAGCATTTGTTGGTCATCAAGTTGCTCACTTTCAATTGCATCAACTCCACAATCAATGTTAGCACAGAAAAAAATCTTTACAACCAAGGTAAAGTTCTTTTTGTGCTTCTTTCAACAACCTTTCATACTTATCTATCTCTTGCCCATGCATCTTAGACATCTGATTATATCCCAATGTATCATCATCAAGTAATACTTCATCTTTTTCTAATACCTTTTGCTTATGATGGTGCGAGGCATGTGGATACATATCATTAATTATATCCATTACTTGATCATTATCAAAATCAGTGCATCAATCAGACTAGAGTTGCTAAACAAGTTAGTGGTAAAAGAACCCGACATGGCCCCCGATCATTCACCATGACGATTACATTTAGTATAATTGTATGACATCCCATGCATGAACAAGTGTTGTCAAATTTCACTTACTGGCCTCCAAGAGCAATTATAACGCTTTTGACACAAGCACTCAAAATGACTTGGATGATTGACACAATTGCTTGCAACTCTAACGAATTCCTCAATCCTTAGCAAATATTCAGCACTAGTTCTATCGGGATTATGTATCCAATTTCTATCCATAGTGTAGCCGCTATATATGACTCTACAAATGAAATGATATACAAAAAGTATAGGTCAATCTAATAAAAATTTAACGTGAAAGTTCAATTATGAAATTTTTAGATTTGTTCAGTTAACAATATACATCAAAGCACCAACCAAAGTAAACTAGTTGTTTATAACATCATTAAAGATTTTACACTATCAAACAACTTGATGATAGCCTACTTGAATTTACGAACTTACCTTATTGCAATTTGAATTGAAGGAAGCTCTGTTATCTAAAACTCTTTGTACAGCCCCTACAAATTATTTTAACTAATAATCAAAATTGTCTATTCAAATGAGAAACAATACGATACAAAATTAGGCCTAAAATAAACATGAGAATATAATTCTTCATCATTAATGATTCAAAATACGAAGAAAGATAATTTTTTCCATCAATATGATATATTTAAAGACAATATGGAAGAATACATCAGATAATTAGGTGCAACATGTCATTCATCATAATTTATCACCTACCTAAAACTATCATAAATAATATGCACTTTAAAAGGAGGCACTTGGAATCAATTCGGAACCAGCAACTAAAATTAAATTGTTCACCCAATTTAAAAATCTTTTTAAAAAAAAGCACATTACGATGTGGGTAGTCAATTTCTAAAATGTCATGAATGATCCTGCCCCTCATATATTTTATTTCGTATTCTTCCAAAATTCAGAGGGCAGTATCAAATGTGGCTTCACCCTTGATTGTATCACAAATAAGTATATGTAAATTACAAAGAAATGAATTACAAGCAGATCATGAAATGGAATTTATCACCTTGAAATTAAAATCAGAAAAAAATATTAAAATAAATCTTTTACAATCACAACTCCAATTTCACTCCCCCTAAACATAATGTCACAATTGATCAATTCCATTTCAATAAAACAGAATTTCTTTGAAGTTAATTATACCTTTTTTCTTCAAAGAAGTAAACTAAAACTACCATGAATACTTCAAAATCCTAGCGACTGCATTCGGTTTTGTTAGGTTTTTAATTGTAATTAGCATTCTATGAACAAAAAAGAACTTAGTTAAACATGTCTAAAAGTTAAGGCGTGAAGTGCAATATTGTATACTTGAGTTGGGCTAGGGTTTGAGCTTGGAAAATTATGGCCCATAAGTTAAAGTCTATTTATATAGACACGCCAATGAACTAAACCAAAAAAAAAAAAAAAGAGGGCAGCCAAAATATATTGATGTATACGTCTCCAGCCGGAAAATAGAAGAAAAAAGGGTTGCTTGCTGCTGAAGGAAATAACTAGAAGGCTGCCTGCTGTGAAATATATCATATATATATACAAATTGTGGTAGTTTTTCAAGAGTCAAACATGGTGGCTAAATTATATTATACAAACAAGAAAAAAGGCAACTGTAGGAGATAAAAACTATAGAAAACAGGGTGTTGGCTACTGAAGATATATCTACATAGAATTGATAAAGTCAGTCAACTGCTGGGAAAGAATTAGTGGGTTGGAAAGTTGAATTAAATACATATATATACGCCCACAGAAAGTCGAAAGTTGGAAGAGAATTGGAGTCCCAATTTGGTAGTCAAACATTGAAGTTCCAAGGTGGAAAGAGATATACTTACCGGAACCAAAAGCAGGCAAAGGAGGCTGGGAATTGGACTTCTTATAACAAATAATGGGCGGCTGTTGAAGAAAAATAGAGAAACATATACATATTATTATTGAAGTGATCCAAGGAGAAATTAATTGGTGATTCCATCTATATCACTCTGGTTATCTAGCAACCGTGTTTTGGAAAACATCAAATCCATAATTCAGAACACCATAGTTCCTTAATCTTTTGAGGAACGGACTCTCTCATTGGGGATTGAGAGAGGTGGACGTCAAGCGCAGTGAATTTGACAAGAACAGACGGTTCTTGAAATTCCACTTGGTGATACAATCAGCTAAGAATCAGGAGGCTGTAGTGGACAACAGATTGGAATGCAGAAGGTAGATTGGAAAATCTAGTAGGAGACTAGTTGCATCTACGACAGTAAATCGTGAGACTGGAACATTTGGTCTGATTGGGTACGAAGTTTGGGAACTTGTACTTGCTGAATTGGAATAGTGGAAGTCACTGGCTTGGTCCCAGAGTTTTACCCACGTTGGGGTTTCTCCGTCATCATATCGTAAGTTGTGTTTTTACTGTTTTATTTACTTTACGCATTACAAACAGGCAGTTCAACCTTAGGAATTAATTGGACTTGATTGTTTAATCACCTAGATGACTAATAATAAGTGGCTTATTGCATTTATTAATTAATTTGTAAAATTTCGCATAAACACCTATTCACCCCTTCTAAGCGTAATTTGGGTCAAACTACGTTATTTCATGTGGTATCAGAGCCAAAACTCGAGTCCTGGCCGATTGTTGTCTAGATGAGTCAATACTGCCTGTGCCTTCATATTTTGACAGAAGCAACTATGCCTACTGGAAGGTTAGGATGCATACTTTTCTTAAGTCCTTAGATGAACGTGTTTGGGTGAACGTACAAAATGGTTGGAAACCTCCTTCTACAACTGTGTCAGGTGTTGTCAATCTAACTGATTTTTTACGTTGGACTAAGGAAGAATTAGTTGATTGCAATTGGAATATCAAAGGACTTCATGTCTTGTTTATGGTCGTGTCTCCCGAAGAATTTAGGAAAGTATCAATGTGTGAAACTGCTAAAGAGGTATGGGACATTCTAGAGACTACGCATGAGGGAACTAAAACTGTAAAAAATTTAAAATTGCAAATGATAACCTCTAGGTTTGAAGAAATCGGGATGAAGGATGATGAATCGTTTGATGAGTTTTATGCAAAATTGAATGACATTGTAAACTCTAGTTTCAACCTAGGTGAAAAGATTTCCAAGTCAAAAATTGAGAGAAAGGTTCTTTGGTCTTTACCCGAGAGATTTAAACCTAAGGTTATGGCGATTGAAGAGAGTAAGGATCTGGGCACAGTTAAGATAGAAGAACTCGTAGGATCTCTTCAAACCTATGAACTCACCATCTCACAACCTAAGAAAATCAAGTCTATAGTGCTGAACACGATTAGAGAAGAAGAGTCTGAGGCATCTGACATAGAAACCCTTAGAGATGAGGAAATAGCTTATTTCGTAAAGAAGTTCCAGAAAGCTTTAAAGGGCAAGAGATGGCCCCAAGACAAAAAGAGAAGAGCCCCTAGTAAATTTCAAAAAGAGAAGTGTGATAACCAACTGCTAGGAATTCTAGTAAGAAATCTCAAGTTGTTAGGTGCCATAAGTGTCAGGGATTTGGGCACTATAGGAATAAATGCCCTAACTTTAAGAAAAATCTAAAAAAGGAAAGGAGTAAGGCATTAGCTGTGTCATTAACTGATGATGATTCAAGCTCAAGTGATTCCTCCAACGGTGAAGATGAAAAGGGTTATATGACTTTTGTGTCTACAGTTAAGAGTGAGTCAGATAAGGACAGTGAGAAGGTTGAAAAGGATGTAAAGAGTGAGAAGTCTAGTGAAGATACTGAGGATGAGGCGGATATACATGAGGCTTACCAAATTCTATTTAAACAGAGCCTCAAGATCAAAAAAGTAAATAAGGCCCTATTTAAAAAGGTAGGCGAGCTTGAGAGAGAGAAAGAGAGACCCACTAATGATCTTCAGGTCTCATCTAAAAACCTTAGTGAGTTAAAGTGTGTCAATGAGAAGCTGGAGGACAAGGTTAAAAGACTAACTTGTGAGTTAGAGAAATCTAATACTCAACTACAGTCTTTTATGAGTGGGACTAAGAAACTAGACGACCTGTTAGGAATGAACAAACCAACTCGGAATAGGCAAGGTCTAGGATTTGTGAAGAGTGATAGCAACGTAACTAGTTCATCCAAGACCACATTCGTGCCTGCTTCCAACTATTCTAGCATTTCAATCAATCGTGAATCCAAAAGTAAGAGTGTTACTGAACTGAATGCCACTAGAGCCCATAAGAATTCTACACCAAAATTTCAGCACCAACAATCACATGCATTTGAGCCTAGGCTCATACCCACTTGTCATCACTGTGGTGCTTTAGGACACACGAGACCTAGGTGTCATAAGCTAGCAGATAGGAATAGAAGTCAGGATATCCCTAGTCAAGTAAACTTCCTTTCAAATCAGGTTAGTCACTTAACTGAGATGGTGACAAAATTGACTAGGATTACCTCGATCTCTAGAAAAGTTTAGGTCAAGAAATTTGATGTGGATAGGTATTGTGAGAATTCAAATTTTTCTGTAGCTCATGTTGCATATAAGGCTCAAAATACATATATATGGTATCTTGATAGTGCTTGTTCTAGACACGTGTGGTAATAAGACCTTATTCTCTACCTTTGATGACTGCAACAGTGGTGTAGTTACCTTTGGAGACAGGGGTACGGCACCTATCCGTGGTAACGACACCATCAACATATCTGGACTTCCTACTATATCTAATGTGCTTTATGTAGAGGATCTTAAGTCCAATCTATTGAGCATTAGTCAAATTTGTGATGCTGACTATAAAGTGAGTTTTGTTCAAAAGAGATGTACTATTTATGACTCTTCAGGTGGTGTTGTCCTTGAAGGTGTTAGAACGCCTGATAACTGTTATGGAGTTCTCTCAAACTCTAACTATGTGTGCAGCAGTGCTAAAATTGATATGTCCGAACTTTAAAGACTCGGCCATATTAATTATAAAAGCATGTCAAAATTAGTCAAAAAGAAAATTGTTGATGGTTTACCTAAAATTGAACAAAATGAAAATGTTGTGTGCAAGCCGTGTCATCAAGGAAAACAACTTAGGATAAATCATAAACAAACATCTACAATCTTGACAAACAGACCCTTAGAACTTCTCCATATGGATGTAATGGGACCTTTTAGGATTGAGAGCCTAGGAGGTAAACGTTATATTCTTGTTGTGGTAAACGATTTCTTTAGATACACCTGGATTGAGCTACTAAGAGAAAAATCTGAGACTTGTGATTTGGTTAAATCCTTGTGTAAAAGACTCGGAATTGAACAAAATCTTTCCATTTCTAGGGTTCGAAGTGATCATGGAAAAGAGTTTGAAAACTCTAATCTTGAAAACTTCTGTTTGGAGGAGGGGATTCAGCATGAGTTCTCCTCAACAATCACTCCACAGCAAAATGGGGTTGTTGAGAGGAAAAATCGAGTGCTACAGGAAATGGCTAGAGCCATGATTCACGACAAGGATCTAGTAATGCATTTCTAGGGTAAAGCTATTAATACTGCTTGCCACATAGTGAACAGAGTATACCTGAGACCGAAAACCGATAAGACTCCTTATGAGATCTGGAAGGGCAAGAAGCCTACTGTTAAATACTTTTGTGTGTTTGGCAACAAGTGCTACATTCTGAGGGACAGAGAAAACTTAGACAAGTTTGATTCCAAAAGTGATGAAGGGTTTTTTCTAGGGTACTCTAAGAACAGTAGAGCCTATCGAGTATACAACTTACGTACTCAGAATGTCATGAAGTCTATAAATGTTGTTGTTGATGATGCTTTCTAAAGGAGAGAAAGTTGAAAATGGATTAGGTTTAGATGATCTAAGTGATGATCAAGGACCCACGACTAAGGATAAAGAACAATCAATTCCAAAATCTCCGCGATCCCCAAAGGCATAGACATTTCTGTTAAAGATCCTTCACCTAGTGAACAAACTAAGCTTCCTAGAGAACCATGATCCAGGGTCAAATCTAACCATCCTAAGGTCAATATCATTGGAGATCTGGATGAAGGTATAAGGTTAAGAAAGAGAGTTCTGAATAACCTAACATATACAAGTTATGTATCCCAGATTGAGCCTAAGAAAGTTAAGGAAGCTCTTAAAGATGAATGTTGGGTGAATGCAATGCATGAGGAGCTTAATCAATTTGTTCGAAATAATGTTTGGTATCTAGTGCCTAGGCCTGATGATTGCAATGTGATAGGTACTAAGTGGATTTTCAAGAACAAGACCAATGACCAAGGAACCATAACAAGAAATAAGGCTAGGCTAGTTGCTCAGGGGTATACTCAGGTTGAAGGGATAGATTTTGATGAGACATTTGCCCCTGTTGCACGTCTTGAGTTCATTCGCATCCTTCTTGTGGTTGCTTGTACTTTAGGGTTCAAACTGTATCAAATGAATATCAAGAGTGCCTTCTTGAATGGAATACTTCAAGAAGAGGCATATGTTGAACAACCCAAAGGATTCATCGATCCTAAGTTTCCCCATTATGTCTACAAATTGAATAAAGCCTTATATGGTTTGAAACAAGCTCCTAGAGCTTGGTATGACAGACTCACTGCATATCTCATTGATCATGGTTTTTCCCGAGGTGGTGCAAACAGAACTCTATTCATTAGACATATTGAAGAAACCATAACTATAACACAGATCTATGTTGATGATATTGTGTTTGGCTCTCCCATTAACTCCCTTATTCATGAATTTGCTGAATGTATGAAACGAGAATTTGAAATGAGCATGGTTGGAGAGCTAAGTTACTTCCTTGGCCTTCAAGTAAAGCAAACTGACTATGGGTTGTTTATCTCTCAATCAAAATATGTCAAAGACCTAGCTAAGCGATTTGGACTGGATAGTAAAAAACACATAAGGACACCTATGAGCACGAGTTCTAAGTTAGGTCATGATCCTATAGGTAGAAGTGTTGATCAGACATTGTATAGGAGTATGATAGGTAGCTTACTCTAACTACCTTACAGCCAGTAAACGTGACATAGCTTTCAGTGTTGGCGTGTGTACGAGATTTCAGGTAGATCCTAAGAAATCCCATTTTAGTGCAGTGAGACGTATCATTAGGTATGTGAATGGGACTGTAAATCATGGGATCTTATATTCCAGAGAGTCAAATCTTGAACTCGTCGGCTATTCTGATGTCGATTGGGCTGGAAATGCGGATGATAGGAAGAGTACCTCGGGTGGATGCTTCTATGTTGGTTTTGTACTTGTGTCATGGACGAGTAAGAAACAAAACTCAATTTCTTTGTCTACAGCCGAGGCAGAATACATTGCAGCCGGTAGCTGCTACACTCAATTGCTTTGGATGAAGCAAGTGTTGAGTGATTATAGGATAAATCAGGGCACCATGACCGTGTTTCGTGATAACACCAGCGCTGTCAACATCTCCAAAAATCCTGTTCAACATTCTAGGACTAAACATATTGATATTCGTCATCACTTCATCCATGAACTTGTTGAGTCCAATGTGGTATCCCTTGAACACATTGCTACAGAAAATCAACTTGCAGATCTGTTCACTAAATCTTTAGATGGTCTGAGGTTCGAGTCACTTAAGAAGGTTGTTGGTGTTTGTGTACCTCCTTGACCAGTTTTATAGTTCATTCATGTACAGCTCACCTCCGTGTCCATTTTTACATTCATTTCATTACATGTTCATTTTGTTTGCATGTTTCTTCTTCATATGTTTGTCATCTCATCATATAAAAAATAAATAAATAAATGAGGTGACACAACTGTGTAGCGCATTCATGTTAAAATAAAATATAAATAAATAAGGGAAAATTTCTACAGGTTGATATATAATTCTGAAACTTGTATGTTGTGGCTGTGTATGAGCTAAAATGGATAAGTTGTAGCATTATTTTCATTGCTTGTTTAGGTCATCATGGAGTACTTAGTATAGGTGTCTTCATGTACCATCTGTACTACACCCACTATGAATTTGTTAGTGGAACTCTACCGTGTGCGTGAGATTTGGGATGACTGTCACATGTTAATAGGGTAACTTTGAACATGAATTGACCAATTTTTAGTAGACCTAAACCCGAAAATAATTCTCCCATTATATGAAAGCTCATATCTTAATATTCTTCTTCGGGGCCTATTTGATTCGAGCAACTAAGCCTGTGGGGTCTCTTAATATCTGGTGCCTATGGTCAATTGAATTGAGTTAACCGGCCTAAAACTCGCTACTAGGGTCACCTTAGTCGCCTAATGGAGAAGAACCTGCACTTAAGATGAAAAATTAATGAGCTAGAAAAATGTGAAAAATATGAAGAGCTGGAATAATATGAAAATCTGAAAAATATAAAAGCTTATAGTAAGAAGAAGATGAGTAAAAATGATACGTATCGGTCCTACTGCACATTACATGGTTTGACTTTCATTAGTAGGAGAATATACTTATTGGTAGTGATTGGCATTCCCTTCTCACAAAATTAAGGTTTGGAGTCCCACATGCATTGGAATAGTGACACTTTCACACATGAGTCACTTGTATTTTTTTACTCCATTCTAATCTGAACTGAGTATGTGGGAAGGTCTATGACTTATTGGTTTTATCTTTTCATCCTACCAACTGCATTTTTAAGTTATTATGTGATATTGCTCAGATTGTACTTAACACGATACCCTTCAGCATTTGTGACAAAAAGAGGAAAAGAAAAGTGTAACTGAGGGGGAGACATAGATACAATGATTTACTGCATAACATTTAAGAGAGTTCGCAGTAAGGGGGAGCGTTGCATTGCATTGCATTCTATATCATATCCATTGCTGTTTGAGTTTTGATATTTAGTGATATTGGTGTTTCGGTCGGTGTTTTGATTAGCATCAATGTCATGTCTCAAACTAGCATGTTGAATTGTGATTAAATGCTTTAATATTTATATTTCCTGTATCACGTGCTTTTACACTGGGTATGTGAGGTTTTAATACAACAAAGAATGCAAGACTCAATGATTCGAATTTTGTGTAATTTAGGTTTTTAATTGATTGTAATCCCTTGACTTGAATTTGTATAGTTTTGTCACAGAATGTCAAAGGGGGAGATTGTTAGGTTTTTAATTGTAATTGGCATTCTATGAACAAAAAAGAACTTAGTTAAACTTGTCTAAAAGTCTAGGCATGAAGTGCAATATTGTATACTTGAGTTGGACTAGGGTTTGAGCTTGAAAAATTATGGCCCATAAGTTAAAGTCTATTTATATAGACACGCAAATGAACGAAACAAAAAAAAAATGGAGGGCAGCCAAAATATATTGATGTATACGTCTCTAGCCGGAAAATAGAAGAAAAAAGGGTTGCTTCTTGTTGAAGAAAATAACTTAAAGGCTGACTGCTATGAAATATATCATATATATATATATACAAATTGTGGTAGTTTTTCAAGAGTCAAACATGGTGGGTAAACTATATTATACAAACAAGAGAAAAGGCAACTATAGGAGATAAAAACTATAGAAAAGGTGGCTGAAATTGTCTCATATATATGCACAGGAATTGAGGAAGACAAGATGCTGGCTACTGAAGATATATCTACATAAAAACACAAAAATTGAGTGGTTGAATTGATAAATTCAGTCAGCTGCTGGGAAAGAATTAGTGGGTTGCAAAGTTGAATTAAATACATATATATACGCCCATAGAAAGCCGAATGTTGGAAGAGAATTGGAGTCCCATTTTGGTAGTCAAACATTGAAGTTCCAAGGTGGAAAGAGATGTACTTACTGGAACCGAAAGCAGGCAAAGGAGGTAGGGAATTGGACTTCTTAATTAACAAATAGTGGGCGACTGTTGGAGAAAAATAGAGAAACATATACATATTATTATTGAAGTAATCCAAGGAGAAATTAATTGGTGATTCCATCTATATCACTCTGGTTATCTAGCAACCGTGTTTTGGAAAACATCAAATCCATAATTCAGAACACTGTAGTTCCTTAATCTTTTGAGGAATGGACTCTCTCACTGGGGATTAAGAGAGGTGGACGTCAAGCGCAGTGAGTTGGACAAGAACAGACGGTTCTTGAAATTCCACTTGGTGATACAATCAGCTAAGAACTAGGAGGCTGTAGTAGATAGCAGATTAGATTGCAGGAGCTAGATCGGAAAATCTAGTAGGAGACTAGTTGCATCTACGATAGTAGATCGTGAGACTGGAACAGCTGGTCTGATTGGGTACGGAGTTTGGGAACTTGTACTTGCTGAATTGGAATAGTGGAAGTCACTGGCTTGCTCCCGGAATTTTACCCACATTGGGGTTTCTCCGTCATCATATCGTGAGTTGTGTTTTTACTGTTTTATTTACTTTACGCGTTACAAACCGACAATTCAACCTTAGGAATTAATTGAACTTGATTGTTTAATCAACTAGACGACTAATAATAAGTGATTTGTTGCATTTATTAATTAATTTGTAAAATTCCGCATAAAAACCTATTCACCCACCTCTAGGTGATATTTGGGTTAAACTACGTTATTACAAGTTTAAAATGGGGAAACAAAAGAAAATAATAAAAACTGTAGTAATCAAGCATCATTAAAAATGCAAAATTTCTGTTTGAGAAAAGATATATTTGAATAATTAATTAAAGATTAAAACTGTCATATAAATCCAATAGTTCAGATTAAACAAATTCTTTGAATTTCAGAAAAATCAATAGAAACACCAGATCTAATTACACAAAGTTGAAAGGTTAATCAAAGATTAAAACAAAGCTAAAGGCATACCTTTAAGACTGCTTGAAGAACACAATCTGTACGTAAAAGATTAAGCAGGAATTTATTGACCAAAAGTCAATACTGTGATAGATGAAGAGATTGAGATTGCAACCATGGGATCCACAAGAAATTTTGAGGGTAGGCAAATTGAATTAATTAGGCTTTCGTAGCAATCAATGATGAAGTTAAGCCAATAAGCGGGAAGAATTTTTGGTGAAAATTTTTAGAGGCAAATAGAGAGTGGGTACATATGTGGTGGATTTTTAGAGTTAGCATGCTTTGATATTTTTTATTTTGATAAAAAAAAATAATAATTATACTTTCTCTTTATCTTTTCATTTTTTCATCTTTCACTTCAAATTACTTTTGGGAGGGACAAAAATTATAAATATAAGCAAATTTTTCCTGCTAATTAATTATTAGCGTACTACAATCATGTCGAATATTATGTCTACAAAAGATATATCTTGCCCATAAATGTTTATGTCTGGTAAAGAAAAAAGAAAAATTGTAGGCACAATGCATCCTACTATTGAAAAACTTGAAATAAATCATAGTCCTAAAAACATCTTTTTCGTGGGGAAAAGTGAACTTCGCCTGCAAATCTTAAGTTGTCAATAAAAATTTTGTAGAAAATGAGATCTTTCACTTCAAATTACTTTTGGGAGGGACAAAAATTATAAATATAAGCAAATTTTTCCTGCTAATTAATTATTAGCGTACTGCAATCATGTCGAATATTATGTCTCCAAAAGATATATCTTGCCCATAAATGTTTATGTCTGGTAAAGAAAAAAGAAAAATTGTAGGCACAATGCATCCTACTATTGAAAAACTTGAAATAAATCATAGCCCTAAAAACATCTTTTTCGTGGGGAAAAGTGAACTTCGCCTGCAAATCTTAAGTTGTCAATAAAAATTTTGTAGAAAAGGACTAAATTTCTTGTAATATACTAAAAATTTAATTTTAATGACTACCAGACAAGGACATAAAATCTAGAGGGGTGTTATAAGTCCAGGACCACATGGGTCCTATATGGTCAGGGCTCCATTTTCATGTGACCTTATCAAGGAGTCTTTTCTTAAAATCTATTTGTTATCAACCAATGGGAAGGTGCCATTAGTACACGTCATACACATGAACTTCAGTGCGTCGCTCTCATAGTATCACGCTCCCTTCTAGCGAGTCAGAGGAGGATTCCACATTATGGACCTTTATAATTGGTCCACGAATTCAATGATACAGCGAAATCTATCTGGCCCAGATGAGGCAAACCCGTAAATTTTATCAAGTTTAGTGGCGAAGATGATCCAAGATTTTCGCCTGCCACTCATCATTGGCATGCTAATTTTTGAACATGAATGCAAATTTGTATCTAGTCTAGTATATAATCATCAATTCCACAAATATCTTTTTGAAAAGAAGACGAATAGAGAGAGATCGATCATCTCTTTGAACTCAGAAAACTCCTCTCTCTCTCAATTCCGTCTTCAATTTTTCGTGCTGACAAGATATGGGGGTTTGGGAAGCATTTCTTAATTGGCTCCGAAGGTTGATTTCAAAATTTACTCAACAGAACTTTGCATTATTAATATTTGTAGCATTGAATTTATTTTTTATTTTTTCTTATGGACTTAAGTAGTGAATCGTCGGTTATGAATCGGGTAATCTATGACAAGAATTTCTAGGCTGATTTATCATGAAAGTTTTTTATTTTACATTGAGGAATTTATGGCTTATTTTTAGCTGAGATCTACTTTTTGTTTATTATTTGAAGTTTTCTTCTTACCATCTCCCCCCAGAAATTTAATTTTTGAACAGTGGTGTTCTTTGGGAAATTAAATTTAGTAGCTTTGTGTTGTTTGCTTTTATCTTATGTTACTGTTACGATTAATTTGCAAAACCTCCCGTTTTTAATTGTGTCTGGATAATCTTGGCATTCAGTACGTGATTGAGCATTTTGGGATTATTATGTTAGATATGACTATTACTTTGTACTTTTTTTATACAAATATATAGACTGTTAATTCAGCAAATCAGTATTTGTCTAATTAAATCTAATAGTCGATATTGTGTAAATTGTGTTTATTCAATAAAACCAGTGTATAGCTTAACCAGACATTCTTGAATAGGATTTGAATCAGTGCTCATATTAATGAATAAATGGCTTTTTTTTTCTTTCTTTTTTTTTTTCTTTTTTTTTTTTTTTTTTTTTTTTTTTCTTTTTTTTTTTTTTTTGTGCGCTCCATTTTACAAGTATTTACACAATCCCAAATTTGCTTTTTGTTAATCATTATTACTCTGGCCATGTTCACCGCTATCTTTTCTTCATATTGATTTCTCTTGGTTTTGATAATTCTACTTTGCAAATTAGTTTTGCGTTGTTTACAGACTTCTGAACCATGTTCTTACAATTTTCTTGTTTCCTAATAGCTGGGTGATTTTCTCATCTATTCAAAAATTGCTAGGAACATGCTATTACAGATCATGATCCACCATACAACTAATGATGGTTTACACTTTCATTAAGTTGGGAAATGCTTCCATTACCGTTAGAATTAGGTGGAATTTCCACTGCTCTAGTTTTTCCAATGCTGGTTTGGTCACAGCCTACTGCTAATTTAACTAGGCCATACAAGGTTGTGGAAGTTAAAAAATTCAGTTGAAACTATGGAAAAAAACAACAAGAGAACTAGAGAATCAGATTACTACACTGGTTAGACCAATTAGCAGATTGGTTGTTATAGTATTATGCTTGACCCCAGTAACCCTTTGTAATGTTTCTTAAGATTCTCAATTACCAGTTTACGCGTAGTAGTTCTTGTTGATGAAAGTAATCCTTGACCTGCTATAATTCGGTAAATATATTATTTTTCCTGTCTTTGAATGCTTCATGTTTATGCTTTTTTTAATAACTTTCAGTTTCTTCTTCTACATCTAAGTTTTTATGAGCAAAAATGTCCCATGGTGTTATCACATTTCACAATTAATGCGTACTATGTCTGGGACTCTAGTTACTGGTTAGTCAGATAACATATTATAGCAAACTCATGGTGTGCAACTATTTAGTTGAAAGCTCGAAAGTAAGAACAACTGATCAAGCATCGTTTTATTACCCAATCAATCATCTTCTGAACGCAATTAAGTAATAAATTTGCAAATTACTACATTGTAGAGAATTGAGTGTCGTTGTTCATATTGATGGCTTGGCAAGCTTATTGCTTCAGGGTTATCAGCATTTGGAATTCTCTGTCAAAATGTATTACAGTCCAACTGATTAGATGATGAGCTAAGCTAGCTCACAGAATAGTGTTATAGAGTTTGAACACATAAAGTGTGAAGTTTGGCTGAAGTGCTACTGATTTGTCTTGCCTATTAATGATTGTCCATTAATCTCTTACGATTAAGTTTCATTGGATGATAAGATAAAATATCAGTTCAATATTTTTGTGCTGCTACGAGATAGTTGACTATTAATTTAGCTTCACATTTGTTCCTGGAAATGAGTTCTATTAAGGTTTTTAAGGGGAATAAGTTTTGGCTAGGAACTTTATCTGACAGGAGCATAGTATGAAATTCTAGGAAATTGTCTTTCAGATAAATTCAAATAACTGTGCATTTATGTTTTTACTACAATATATTCCTCCCATGGTATATGAGATTGCTTTCAATCTGGCTTGACTTAATATATTGTTTATGTGGTTACAGCCTCTTTTTCAAGCAGGAAATGGAGCTTTCATTGATAGGTCTTCAAAATGCTGGAAAGACTTCACTTGTAAATGTTATCGCTGTTAGTAAACAGATCTTAATCAACTTGTCATGCATATTTGCAGAGTTATCTAGTTATTTTTATTAGTTGATTGGTGAAAGCGTTTGAGTGTTTTCCTTTCTTGCTCTATCTCCCAGACTGGTGGATATAGTGAAGACATGATCCCTACGGTTAGTTGTCTCCTTGAGCTTTGGCTTTATAATCATTGCTTACTCTCATGACTGTGATGATATGATGATACTGTATTGTTTTTCAGGTGGGATTTAATATGCGGAAAGTGACCAAAGGAAATGTCACAATAAAGTTGTGGGATCTTGGTGGACAACCCAGATTTCGGAGTATGTGGGAGCGGTACTGTCGTGCCGTTTCTGCTATTGTGTATGCAACTTCTCTCCACCTCATCTGTCATATAATTTGTTACGAGTACTTGTTGGTTTCATGGCACTAAACAAAGTTAAGGCCTCGTTTGATTTCCATCTTTCTAAGAATGAAAATGAAATATATGGTCGTTACGAGATCCACACAAGAGATAAAAAGTTAAATATGGTGACTTGATGTGATGGATAACGGTCATATTTTTCATTTTTATGGCTAATGAATGGGAATCAAACGTGGGCTAAATCTTAGATCAGGATCTTTCTAAATTTTGTCAAATGTATATCCTGTCATTCAAAGCCTTCTGTTGTGAAATCTCTTAGATATGCAAAGTAACATTTTATCGCTATAAGGTGACATTGTATTGTAGTTTTTGGGTATTTTGACCCACACCAAAGTAATAATACTGGAAGTAAAAGATTAAGCACGTAGAAAATAGAAAATAACGAAGGATTATTCACCAAGTTCAGCAATATGCCTAATCTGGGGGCTCAGAGATCAGTCCACTACCATGTGCAAGAATGACGTCCAAGAAAGAGTACAATGTTCCAAAGACCCAAATTAGAACTTGATTTGATCCTTGATCCCAGAGGATCTCCCAAATGGCAACCTTTAATCAACACATACACCAAAACCACAACCTCACCACCATACAAGTTTATTTGTTGTTCTCACAGGCCAAAAGTTATTGTAGCATAACTATTTTCACGGGTTTTCAGTAAAGGGATTAGGATCTCATGAGACATCAAACCAATAGAATTAGGAAGAAGATGAGAAAAACCCAAAGATTTAGAGAGAGAAACATACTCTTAACTCTCAAAACTCAGAAACTAAAAGAATGAGTCAAACCGTCACAACCAAGAGCTATAATTATTAAAACCAAGGGACTAATCTCAGCCATTGATAGTCCAAAGTTCCTTTCAATTAGCACAACTCAAGTGAAGGTCAAGCAGCCAGTCGGGGTTGCCAAGTGACCATCCACATTCAACTAAGCCATAAGTGAAGAAAGACAAATATATCCTTCATAAGTTGTGTATTTGAGAAATACGCTTTTCATATTACTTTAGTATGGATTTTACTGAAATGATTTAGAACCTAAAAATACACATGTACATCTTAAGTCGGGAAAGGATTACTTTCAATATGCCGGAATCCCATTCATTGAACTTCATCTCTGGCTGTAGGTTAGGGCCTAAGAATGATTAAAATCCACCTTAATTTCAGTGGTGTATCGTATTGTATTATATAGAGCTTTACAAGATAGTATAAATGGAATACAAATCAATAATTTACAATGAAATGGAAACCGTGTAAATGAAATGGAAACCGTATAAATTAGCCTCCTTCAATTACGTGAGGCAAGGGCACGATACTCAGATTCACAGTTGGAACGAGAGACAGTCGGCTGTTTCTTGGCACTCCAGGAAACTAAATTGTCGCCAAGAAGATAGAATAACCAGAGGTCGAACGACGAGTATCCGGCAGTCGGTCCAATCAGCATCAGAATAGGCTACAAGAGCACCAGGAGAAGTGGAAGGGCGAAAATGTAGGCCATAGTGAATGGTGCCTTTAACATAGCGGAGGATGCGTTTAACAGCCAGAAAGTGATCATTAGTGGGAGCGTGTAAGAATTGACTGACAGAGTTGACAGCATGAGCAATGTCGGGCCTTGTGATAGTCAAGTGCTGTAGTGCACCGACGAGGGATCTATATAGAGTAGGGTTTGAAAACAGAGAACCATCAGCAGAAAGATGTTGAGAAACAATCATGGGCGTGTGAACAAGTTTACTGTCAAGTAATTGAGCTCGAGTAAGAATGTCCCGTACATATTTGAGCTGACTGATGAAGAGACCATCAGAAGTTGGAGTGGCTTCAAGACTAAGAAAATAGCTGAGAGAGCCTAAGTCTTTAGTGACAAACTCAGAGTTAAGTGTACGAGTGAAGCGGGCAAGAAGTGAAGAATTGTTGCCTGTAATAATGATATCATCAACATAAAGAAGTAAATAGATAATATCGGACTTTTGATGAAAGACAAATAGAGATGTGTCCGCACGGCTGCAAGAAAATCGAAGGCGAATAATAAAGGAACCGAAGCGCTGAAACCAAGCACGAGGGGCTTGTTTGAGACCATAGAGAGCTTTCTTCAACTGGCAAACATGGTTTGGAAAGCGAGGATCAATATATCTTGAGGCTGTTCCATATAAACTTGATCAGTAAGAGTACCATTGAGGAATGCATTTTTGACGTCAAGTTGATGAAAGGGTCATTTTTGTGTAACAGCGAGAGAGAGTACAACCCAAACAGTAGTAGCCTTGATTACGGGACTAAAAGTATCAGTATAGTCAAGACCAGGGACCTGTGTATAACCTTTGGCAACAAGGCGGGCTTTAAGGCGCTCAACAGATCCATCAGGTAAGTATTTGGTTCGGAATACCCATTTGGAGCCCACAATGTTGGTGTTGGCAGGGCGAGGTACCAAAACCCAGGTGCGATTATTCTATAATGCATGAATTTCTTTATCCATGGCAGCAAGCCAAACAGGATTTTTAACAGCAGATTTGAAACCTTTGGGCTCAGTTGATGCAAAAAGAGCAGAAAGAAGACCAAAAGAGCCCAAAAAACTAAGATTGGCTGGGAGCAGAAAGAAGACCAGAAAAGCCCAAGAAACTAAGATTGGCTGGATATCGAGTCTTGAAAATGCTAGCTTTAGCTCTTGTAAGCATAGGATGAGTGGCCAACGAGACCACTGCAGTAGGTGTGAGATCTGCACGAGGTTCAAGAGGAGATGAACTTGGAACCGAAGTCTGTAAAGAGGTACCTGCAAGAGAATGAGGATCCTGCAAAGACTCAATCACTGGATCAGTACACATAATACATGGATTAGAACTGGATTGAGTGAGTTGTGAAGAACGAGTGTCAGGGAGTGGGGGAGGTGGATCTGCATGGGTGAGGCTAGGTTCCAGAAAATTGGAAAAGTTAAGGGAGGATATGGGTTGAGCCCTAGAAGCTCCTGCCTCATCTGAAAATTGCACCAAGAAGACAAGATAGATTGATCGTTAAATAAAAGACGCGTGAGAGCAACGATCACCAAACCGTTCTTGGTCTAATTGGTTCAACCACATTTGTATACCAAATTGACATGCAAAACTGAGATTTCTATCAAGTATGATGAATTGGGTTTTTTTAATTTAGTTTGCTGCAACAATTTATTATGATTATACTTTCATCTGTTGCATTCACCATTCTCTTGTCATACAAGTGACTTAAGGCCTAAAGTTGCTTGTTCAATGGAAATTTAAGTCTATGAAGCAAACTCCTTCAACCAAAAGTTTATTCTTTACCCAGACCTACTGCTTTTCTTTTGGAGTCTCTTGGTTGTTCTCCGATCTTAGCTATATATGAACTGTTTAGTTCTATAACAACCAATATCATATTCTAGTCAACAGTTATTTTCTCTAAAGTCAAAAATTAGTGTGTAACGCTCGTGTAACCTCTTTATGATTGACATTTAACCCCAACATATGCAGTAATGTCGAGTGGACTCACTAATGAAAAGTCCCGCGTCTGGTTTTTTGCGAGTGTTCACGAGTAATTGTAAACTATTAACTCAACATGATTATATGTATTGTGATACTTTCATCCGTTGCAGTCACCGTACATGGGAGAAACAAAGTTGCCTAGTAAAGACATCATTTGAAGTTTATAAAGTTACGTGCAATACAAATTTTTTTGCACTGATATAATACATAGAAGAAATAAATGGCCCTTAATTACGTAACCCCACTACTTTTCTTTTGGAGTCCATTGGTTGTTTTCCGATCCTATCTCATATAGAATGCAGTTAGTGCTATTGTTAGTTCAAGTTTGACAACATACGTTATATTGTACTCAATTTGAGTAATACCTCTTAACGCTATTACCCCCACCACACCCCCACATACAGCTGGGTCTGCCCAACCAACGAAAATCCCAAGGTGGAGTCTAGACAGGGCCGTCGGAGACCTCTCTGCGACTGGGCTGATCTCACATGGTTGATTAGAAATCCATCCAAAGAGAATAATGTTAAGTGGTCACACTCGATAAGTTTAATTAAATAAATCATGTGACATTAGTGAATCTATTATTTAATGATATGCAGTTATCACTTATATTGGTGCTTGACATCCATGGTGTTGCATAGCATTACTTATCCAAAGAACTATGAATTAAAAATTCAACAAAATTAACAAAATCAACCGTAGACTTGTGATGAATAGCATTATTCTTGTTGAAGAATACCTCAGTGGAGCTACCATTTGGTAATCTCGAGTTGGAGTAGGGATTGGTACCAGGCTGTCTCTTGTTTTGTTCTAAATCCAGTGCTCCTCTTTCCTTGAATAACTTGCCTAGCTTTTCACTTTTCTTGGCGGCAAACTCTTTCAATACATCTACGCCACCATGAAACAAATTAAACCATTATTTTCAACAACTGCCTTAATTGGATTATCATAAGATTGTAGGGTACCAACCTTCAAAGGTGATGAGTCGATAAACTTGTCCAATGAGCAAAGTGTCATCTGGGCGTAGAAGTTTGAGCTGATTCACAGGTGAGGTGATTACTAGAGCAACATAATGGCCAGGATTGGAAGTCATGACCTCACTAGCACTCACCGCCCAGTAAAACCTCTCCAACTTGTTACCGCCCGGATGTTGAATCACCACCGTCGCCGCCTCCGCCGCCTGGCAATTTCCCATTCTTCTTTTCTCTATGAAAATGGAAGAGAGACAGGGACTCTACCCAGAAATCAGTTACCAATGGTATTTAACTTTTCCGAAGAAGAAAAGAAAAGAAAATCTTACACCATACGCATTAATTACTGTATTTAACTAGAATCCGTTGGGAGATATGAGAAGAAATTCTGTTAATGATAGAGCGTGTATAGAAAGCATAAATAAAGAGGGGATTGACCTGATCTGCCAAACCACCTGAAAATTTTCAGGCGTTAGTTTTTTTATGTTATTTATGATTTTGCCCTTGCTAGTGGGTGGGCAGTGAAACGTGGGGTCCACATATTAAACAGTAATTCAATGATGGTCAAGCATGTATTATTTGGAATTAATTGGGAACCAATCATGTTACTTTAATGGGAAAATTTCACCATGGATCTTCAACTTATTGACCTATAATAAGTTTATCCCCAACTTTTGAAAATGAGTAAGGCCACTCAATTTAGTATGACGTTTGAAAAGTCAAAATTACTTCTGAAATTAAGAAATTGCTTTTAAATATATTTGAATAATTTTAAAAAAATATTTTCTTAAAAGAGCTCTAAATTAATCTTTTGTCTTCTATTGTAATTGAGCAATCAGCTCTTAATGAAAGAAATTTCTTCTAATCTTCAATAAATTGTAACATAGCCGATGGCCCTCATGAAGATGGATTTCATTTAGGATATTCAGTCAGTAAAGAAAGAAAGTCTAACTTTACGAAATTACACATGCAAAGACAACGTAATGGTTTACAAATAAATTTCATGAAAGATTTACTAATCAACACCAACTTGCTCTCAAACAATAGGTTGAGGACTAGTAGTGAAATTTTCCCTTGTTTAATATTCATCTCAATTGCCCACTCCAAAAGATAAAAAGTAAAAAAGTAAATTCTGTGACCTTGGATTTGTTTGTAAGTTTACCTTTTTTGCTTAATCTTCAGTCTGCCATCATTTTTCCCCAATAGAAAACAAACACTCTTCTTGAGAGTCGTACCAAAAAGCAGAAACTTTTTGATGGACACTTGTGCGTGGAATAAAGCTACTTAATCAAATGGAAAAACAAGAATTGAAGAGACAGATTAATGTGTCAGAAAATGATTGGATATTTTTGTTTTAACTTTTCAAATTGTCCAATCATGTATCGACATGTATTCCATTTAAATTTTAGTATGAATGAATAGCATGATTGCTTGTGCGTGTATTAGTTCCCGTTTTGGTCATTAATCCACCACCACCAATGTTCTTCTAGTCTGCATTATTGCATTCGAAATAATCGTTTGGACAGGTGTAAGTTGTGAGTTTGATTCTTCAATTTAAGCATCTCCAAACGTGGTGTAAAATAAATTTAAATTGTGATATAAATCTCATAAGTGATCAAAAATCTTTTCAATAGAGAGATGCAAAGGACATGCAAACTACATTTTTCAATGAAAACGTAGAATAAAAAATATAAATTTACATCTTTTTTTACATCCACAAGGGACAAAAAGTTTATTTATGTATGTTCATTGAAGCAAAATTTGAATCTAAATCCATCGAAATGTA
The DNA here is from genome assembly GCF_002742605.1 of Olea europaea var. sylvestris. NCBI lineage: Eukaryota > Viridiplantae > Streptophyta > Magnoliopsida > Lamiales > Oleaceae > Olea > Olea europaea. The sequence continues at coordinate 474,771 of NW_019264985.1, forward strand.
AATGAGAATGCAAAAGTAATTTTAAAAATCTTAGCCCCTTGTTTGGCTTCCATTAAATTCCATTTCATTTTTCTCTCTTCTATTTTCAACCACACAATCTTCCATAAAATAAAATTTCACATAAATCGAAAATTTTTCTCTCCACCACTCATTTTTCAAAAAAATATTATTCCATCAATTTTCACATAAAAAAATAGGGGCCAAATTTACAATAAATTTTACCTTACCGTCAAAGAGTTCATAGCCCCCTTTGGCCCCCATTTTGTAGAAATGAAAATGGGCGGAATGGTGTTTTTTTTGGAAAATGAATTGTTGAAAAAGAAGGAAATATTTACGTGTAATATTATTTTTTTTCAAAGATTGTGTAATTAAAAATAAAAAAAATGAAATAAAATTTAATGGAGATCAAAAGTGGCTATTTCTCTAGGAATTGGTGGCCCAATCCTTGTGATTGAGTTATAATAAATTATAACAATACGGCAAGCAAACGTGGCGATACATATGCGCATTTAATGAATAGTAAATTTTAGTTGATATTTTATCAGCGTGCCGACTTGCCGTTTATGTTCTATTTTATTATTTATTACACTCGCATTTCTAACAGTTTAAAATTATGGTACGCGTGTGCTCAACTAACACCTTTATTTGACATTAAATGACCCTATAATGCTCACATAGTCACGTGTTGAAGTAAGAAGATAGGTCTCATAAATAAAGATTTTAATAATACATTCTCTCAATAAAATAATGTCGTAGTGTACACACGATTTTACACCCCCTCACATGAAGGGGGGTCTACAAATATTTTATTACGTGTGGACCCCCCTCCATGTGAGAGTATGTAAAATCGTGTGTACATCATTGTGTACACACAGTATGGTCCATTTTTAAAAAGGTCTACCAATGGGGGAGGAATTTATTTTGAAAAGACATTACAATAGTGTTATTACTTATGTGTTAATTTAACATTTAAATAAATATTTTCCTTCGACAAAAGACATTACAATAGTGTTATTACTTATGTGTTAATTTAACGTTTAAATAAATATTTTCCTTCGACAAGGAATATGTATGTCACCTTCTTCTTCTTCTTCGTTTTTTTTTTTTGAAGTGCAAAGATACAAATGCTACATTTATGAAAGATTGGAAACATATGGTGGAATTTACCCTATACTTAGTAATGAAATAAAATAATGAAGTTGTGATTCTATGTAGGGAAAATTATTTATGCCTTGTTTGAGCCACATTATTTAAAATAAATACATTTTTCACATTGATTTGACATGATTTCAATCACATATTCTTCAATAAAATAATATTACATGCAAATTCAAAATATTTTCTTATTTTTTAATCACACATTTTTCATTAATATACTATTTAAAAATGTATTTTTATTTCAATAATGTGGCTCAAACAAGGGCTTAAATGGTAAAAAAAAAAAAAAAAGGAAAGTGTCCCCTTAACACGCGACGAATTCAGGAATTCAAGTGAGTTAGTGTAGATCTAGACTGCCTAATATATGAAAGGAAAAAAAAAAATCGATAGAGGCAGCAAGGGCGATCTTCATGACTCACTGAGTGCTTGCTCCCTTGTCTACGGTGTGTCCATCTTGTCCTTTTATTTTTGTTGTGTATAATCTTCAAATTGTTAGTTTTATAGTTCTCTGATTTTGTTATTATATGCTTGTGTATTGATTTTATAATAGGCATTGGAAGTTGGATATTGAAGATTTATTAAAGGAATATCATGTTATAATTTCAATGTTAAGACTTATATATTGTAACATCGATTGTATTATTTAAAATGTGAAATCAGCGCTGTTTGTTCTCTAATAATTTCTTAAACTAGTTTATCAGTGGCTTGGAGTGGGGTTGGTTCATGGTTGGGTGGAAAATATGAAACTTTTATATATTTGTTTTTAAATTAATTTTTTTTTAGCTTTTTTAGTCAAGAAAATCATTTGACGAAATCGCCCCTTAAAATAAATACTAATAAGGGTAGTTGCTTTGCACCCATAAAACTAAGGGTGCGTTTAATTACAAGTATGAAATTTGCATGAAAAGAAAATAAATTCTAGACAATTCAATTGTTTAAAACTTATTTAAATGGAAATTAACAATTAAATGTATTCGATTGATTTGATTTTCAACCTATAAAATATTATATTTGTCCATTTTTATTTGTGTGTAGATAAGAGAGAGTGAATTACTTGGAAAATAAAATTTTACTCCCCCCAGAGAAAATATTTTTCTTGATTTTGAGGAAAATATAGTTACGTGACCAAAAGCAGGAAAATATTTTCCATGGGAAAAAATATTAATCAAACAATACAAAAGTAGGAATTTAAATGAAAGAACACATTTTTCATAAAAAATATTGACAATCAAACGGATCCTAAACGCATTTGGGTGGATTCCATATAAAAGGGCCATGTGCACCACATTTGAAAAGTTTGAAACGACAACGCAACTTGAGCAAAGTTTTGGAACCATTTACGTCAGTTTTCCCATTCTTTTCAAACATTCAATCATCTAAAGTTGTCTCACTCTATCACAAATCTCTTCTTTTTAGATGTACATTATCCCTAAAAACATAAAAAAATGATAATAATACTATTTTGAATCTATTTGTTTGATTTAGAGTTCTAAGTTACGTTCATATGAACAAGTTCAACCAAATACATATTTTCATAGATTGTTTGGGAGTGATTTTTTCTTCAAAAAAAATTAATTTTTTAACCGTTATTTCACTATTTTAACCGTCATATTTGACTTCTCCTCCTACAAATGAACCCTACTTTTCTCCTAACAGTCAAAAAATCAATTATCAAAACCACTCCTAATCAGGCTACTTTAGGATCCAAGGTGATTCCAGATTATAGAATTGTGTGCAAGGGCATTTTGCACAGTTCCATCTAAAATGGCCCATTTTGACAATATAAAATTTCAGTTATTTTTACACTTATGTCATCAATTTTTATTGTTGTATTGTTATCCTTAACCATCAATTAATTGACGCATTTTTTTGGTGACAATTTCTGTTAAAATATTTTATAAATGTGCTTCGAATTGATGGTAAATATATTGTCGAACTATTGCATTTATTATTTAATTTGCTTATCTAAAATATGAGTGACAAATAAGTCTTTTTACATTATTCTAATTAAATTTTTTGGATCGAAACCATCATCATAGACAAGATACACTAATTAATAGTAGGTAGATGGTACGAATGTGATTAAAAAAAAAAGTTGAGGCGTAATTTCGAAAATGAATAAAGATTAAGAACTTCATCACAAAAATTGTAATGCAAATAAAGTTTAGGTAATTTCTCTTCTAGAGTGTGTATGTACATGTATATTAACGTGCAAATGCACCAAAAAATGGTAAAAATGTGCTCGTGACCTATGTGAATTCGATAATTTTGAACGAAACCTTGTACTAATTTCAAACAGATTGATACATCACGAAGTTCTAGTTTTATAACCTGATCTCATTTGAGTCACTTACTAGTTAAACTTCTTTGAATTAGATTGTGCAAAACACGTACGATATAGCGCCAAATGATGATAGTCATCTTATTCATGGTAAAAAAATGTATCATTCTTCCATCAACTGTAGTGAATATCTTCTTCTTCAGAATATGTAAAACTGGTAACTCGATAGCTCTGCCACCAAATATATATACCATCTCCCCACTCCTTGAACCCACTATTGTCCAGCTGAAGCAAGCGTACAAACATAAATAGTACCTGAGTGAAGATACATGTAAAGAGCTTTATGCTCAATATCAAAATGAAACATACAAGTAAGAACCGCAAGAAGATCACCAAAATGTTGGGGTTTTGTAATTGGAAATTTCGCTTAAAAATAAATCCTTACTTAAGATTGAATGATACAAAGCTCGTCTTATTCCTAACATGAATTTATCAAGAGTCATTGAGTCCTATGATGAACCCAACTACTAAATGAGTGGATCTTTCCATTTCTACATCTCTTGGTAGGCAAGTCAACCACTTGATGTGAACAACACATTTCACCATGGGCAACTTGATGAAGAAGTTCGTATGAGTCAGACATTTAATGATTCTTGGACTCATCATATGTATCATTTGCTCAAGAGTCTTCATGGCTCGAAGCTAGTGCCTCGGTCTAATTCGCTTCCCTCGTAAACATAATTAGTTCTCTTGCCTCTGTGACATCTCTTTTACATTCGTATTTCTTTATCCGTAGTAACAAAACTAACAAGTCTATCCTTATTTAGTTTTTAATTTATGACTTGTTAACTACAAGGAACTCTTCATCGTTCATTTAGCATGTTATTATTACACTTCTCTATTCGATTTTCAACAAAGGATCTGAGTTATCTTCATTGCATCATCGGTATAGAGGTGATTCCAATGTCTTTGTTTCCCAACATAAATATAAGGGTATGTTTGATAACCATTTTAAATGGAATTCGAATTCCAACTCCCATTTTTTTCCTTGTTTGATTGCCAAAAATTTCCAGACAATTAGTTTTCTTGCCTCCCCTCCCACGCGCCTCTTTTCCTTGTTTTGGCTGAATTGTTTTTCCACCAAAACACTTGGTATCAGTGGTTTAGATTCCGCCAACACACTTTGTAAAGTCACTTTTGTAACTCAACTTTGTTGAAGTAAAATTATTGATCGAGTCATGCTACACTTACAAAGCTAGATTACAAAGTTAGGTTACAAAATGACATCTACACCAATCATTTCAAAAATAAATTTTTAAATCATTTCAAATCAATGATCTACATTTTGCCAACACACTTGATATCTTCACTTTTGTAAAGTTACTTTGTAAGAGTAGCTATATTCTTATTGATCAAACAATTTGTGACACGCGTCAATCTGTACTTTGTTCTTACATCAATGATGGCACTCTAGAGATGAAAGATATTCAATTTTGAAGTTGTGCTTGAGACATGCAAAATCTCTTTTTCCCGACATGATATTGCTCGCGATTTCTTTGAGCTGAGCACATTGGGCTGTTGCTAAACATCGTATTCGGTGCATAAAGCATACTCTTAACCAATGTTCTAAAAAGCTCGTCTAAGCAGCGCCTAGGCTCAAAATTCGGACACAACGTCTCGCTTCATGTGTTGACCTTTTTTTTTTTTTTTTTCAAATTCTAAACGGTTGGATTTCTTCCTTCTGCTCTTTCGTTGACCTTAAAAGATATTTATTAATTTTTTTCTTTTTTCTTTTTTTCTTTTTAAAGTTCTTTTATTTGACTTTAGTTTATTAATTTTTTTATTTAAAAAAAAAAAACATTTTTAGTTGACTTTAATTTCAAGTTTTTAAAAGACTTTATACGTACAAAGGTAAAAAAAATAAAAAATAATAAAGATTTATCCAATAAAGAGTAGAGTAAGATTTAAGTTATGGTATTATCTACATTATATAATTATGATTTTGAGAATTATTAGTTTGTTGAAAATTTTGAAAGCATGTATAAAATTCCTATATATCAATTAGATAAGATTTATCTAGTTGAAAATTGAAACTACGAAAAATGGTCTAATTTTTACATTTTAAAAACTTAAAAATTGTATAATTGACTAATTATAGGAATTATTAAATAAATATAGTATTTTACAATTTTAGATGTTTGGTGTGTATTATTTTAATTATTAAATGGTTAAAAATTAAAAATAAGAAAATGTTATTTTTTATGCTCAAACTTCATCTAGGCTCACTTCTAGTTCGTAAAGCTTGAAGTTTTGCCTCCAGGTCTATCCACGCTTTATGTTTATTAAAACACTGCTCTTCACTACAACCTTTTTATCATATGTTATTAATAATTGACTTGGTAACTCACTTGAATGCTAATTAGGCTAGCAATCTACATTATTTTGTGACAATCATATCTACGATAGCAAGAAGGTAAAATTGAGAGAAAATTTGAAAAATGGGCAAAAACTAAGGTTGTATTTGGCTTGTTATTTCAAACTGTATCCAGTTTTGGAAAACACCCCAAACTCGTTTGGTTTGACATTTTCGAAAGCAAGACTAAATTTATAGTAGTGAAAACTCTAAAAAAGTTTAAAATATGGGAAATAAATATTTAAATAGAATTTTATTTACATAAAATTCTAAAAATTAAAACTTATAAAAAAACAAAAATAAGAAATTCTAAAAAAATAAAAATTTGATAAATTCTAAAAAAAAAATTGAAAATAATATTCTAAAAAATTCTAAAATTCCAAAAATAAAAATTTAGAAAAATAAAAAAAGGTTCAAACTCCTAGTGGTTATTTATATAAAAATTTTAAAAAATACATTTAAATGAACAAAAATAAAAATTCTCATTCTAAGTCATTAATTTTTATTTTCCATATTCTTTCAATTAAATTTATTTTTTGTTTGTGTTTTACTTTTATCGTGAAAAAGAATTGTCAGGTTGACCAACTTTAAAATGTATATTACTTGATAATATATTAATCTAAAAATAATTTATTTTACTGAATAATTTTATGAAATAAAATTTCACGAAACAATTTTTTTCTCAGAATTTCAAATTTAAGGTATTTTCTAATTTTTTCATTAAGAAAACAGTTTTTCAAATTGGATTGCGCTTGATCTAAAGAAGGGAAATTTTGGTAAATTTTTTCGTGAATTTCAATGGGAGTGGATTACAATAAATACAAGTAAATTAGAAAATCTCGAGCATACAATTTTCTTAGGACAGAAATTAGATTTTTGAGTGCACAAACATAGATGGATTTTGAAGATTGCATAGGGGAAGAAATTGAAGCTTCTGCGAGTTGTATTTGAAATTTTCTTTTTACTCTTATTTGAACTCTTAACGTACTTAACTTCTTGTTTGTGTTTAACTATGATTTTCATTTTTTTTAGCTAAATTCATAGTCAAGATGAACAGTATAGCTTTATCTCAAATCCTTGCTTTTGATTATTATAAAGATATGGCTTCTATATATCGTCGTGTATCATCATCGTCATCATCACCGTGCTTGATTCAATTAATTTGTGAATGATAACGAGTTGAGATGTGAATTATTTGTTTAGATCAAATATTAAAAGCTGGTAATTTAACTAGAAAAAAATTAAAGATACGATCTCAGAATTTAGTTCAATTGGTACCGACATTCGACTTAAGTTCCTCTTAAGGGAAGTTCAAAGATTCGAATAGTTGGGACCACAACATAGTTTCGCATTAAGAAGGAACCTAATGGACATTAGGTGAGCGAACGGATCCATTGGAATAGCCCCTGAGCAAACGTACAAAATGGAGAAAGTTTATGTGACTTTAATGTATCAATAGAAGTTGTTTGCCACTATAAGAGATACGTCTAAAAAGGCTGGTTATGCCCCAGTCCAAATACCTGGCTATACCAAATTTATAAAGGAGATTCTATCCAGCGACAGGAAGTTGGAGAAAAATGAGACGATCATGCTGTAAGCGTGAAGTCAAGAAAGTTGACCACCAGTGTCTGTTGAAGCCAGAAATATCAATTGGGAAGTCACGATTGGTTAAATTGACAAAATGTGAGCGATGGAGCTCGATTTTTTTGGTAATAGTGCAGAAAGTGAGCATAACTTTGTACTATTGAGAAAGTTTACTGTGAAATTGGATGTGCAAGAGCTGATAGCTGGCTTGGGGTGGGTGGAGCCAATGATAGTCGAAGTGGATGGTGTGAGAGAAGGTTGGTGATGGTGGTGGTGGCGGCGGCGACAACGATGTCTATGACAACGACCGGTGCAGTAGATGAATCAATATCTTTTTAGCTTTTTTGTTTGGACAATGTTACATATACATAATTTTTTTACCTAATCATTTATCTACTACTCACAATAGAGGATAGGGGCCACATTTGGAAATTTTTATATTCACGCCAGGCCGCGTGCGTTGTGAGAGAGGGGACAACTTTCGATAGTCGATACCCCCAATTCGATACGAATAGAATTATTTTTTTTGTTTATCATTCATGGAAAGTTTCTTTAGCCCCTACCTCTCTCTCTCTCTCTCTTTTTTGGGTCAACTCATGGTTTTTTTGGACAGAGCCGTCCAAGGGATCCCGCACTGTAAAATAATTAAACGTCTGGAATTGTTATTCCACTACTGAAAGGTTTGGGAATGCCAATGCAATTCATCCAGATATGCATCTGTTTGGTATAATTTAAAAAGTTAATAAGAATTTAAGTCAAAGTCAGTATTTAATTTTAAACAATGCTATGTAATATTACAGGTGCTACAACACTACCCTGTATGGCATAAATATGGCATTTGATTATGGATAAATCTACTTGTACGTAATTTGATTATTCTATTAAATGTGGTGTTATGAAACCCACTTAATTGGATCAATTGTGTGCAGCCACATAAGGTGGTGCTTTAATACTCGTGATGTCTACATTACTGTTAATTTTAATCAGATATTTCAGGGGACTCACAACTTTTATTAATTTTTCAATCACATATTTCATCAACTTTACTCAAAATTTATTAAAAATCTAATTTCTAGCTACTGAAGGGATTACATTACACGAATTTTTCCATATAATGTTCTTGGTGCTTAAATAAATAAGTAGCAAGACTGCAAATTAGATATGCCAAATACCTACATTAAAATGACAAGTTTTTCAATAAAGAAATTTATACCAATCAGTATAATTAAATTCGATGATTTTATATGTACCGAATGGTGTCCCCCTCTCACAATGTATGTAGACTCCACGTGAATTTAAAAATGCGGACATGTGGTCCCCTGTTGTGAGTTACTGATAAAAAATTCGATAAAAAAATTCGATACGTGTAACATTGTCCAATTAAATTTAGCATGGTAGTGGGTCTTATCCTAGAGTCAAAAATAGCATGGTAGTGGGTCTTATCCTAGAGTCAAAAATAACAAGTATTTCATAGATGCTTTTGTTATACTATTTCCAAGCAATATAATGCACTTTGTGTACATACCCACTTGGATGTAGCAATGAATATAGGCTAATTAAATTTATTTATTTTTTTAGCACGACAAATATAATACTAAAAAACTTATTTGAATTGACATGTATGTTATAATTTAAAGAAAATGGACTAAGAAGATGTCTGAATTTAATAAAATAAAATACATCCCTGTTTGATAGTAATTAAAATCAAGAATTGAATTCAAATCAAAGTTAACAATCAATTTTAACCGTACATTTCGTGGGATCCACAACTTTTCAACCACACATTTTATCAACTTCCATCAAAATCTACTAAAAATTTGATTAAAGAGAAGCAGCTTGTTTAACTTGTTTGGGTTTCATTATAATCACCTTACAATATAAAACAAAGTCAAATACTAATTTCAATCACAAATTCTTAACTGCTACTTCTTTATACATTGGGAATCACTACTCACCTCCATTATAATCTCATTATAATTTTTCCCAAACAAGCTTCTCATGTTGATGCTTACAAAATCGGACTTCTTGACACTGAATAGCTTCTGAATTCTGGATAAAAGTCGGTCTTCACAGCAACATGTTCTCCGAATTCACAGGGCTTGTCTTCATCAATCCTTCCAATGGTAACAGTCGGACTCCGGCCCACTACATTTGGTTCCGGCTGGTGTCTCCTCCTCCTGAGAGAGTCGTCCCCTTTGATACTTCCGGCGAGGCTCCTAATATTCGTGGCATAGAGAACTTCATCATTGTTTGAGAATGATGAGTTGACACTGAAGCTTTTTGGCAAATTTGTGAGTACTTGTGGTGCTGCAGGCCACCCCACTGATAAATGAGCTTCTCCGGTGCAACCTAAAAGGCTTTGGACGTACAAATCCCTCGCTCTCGACAGAACCCTAATCGGGGCTTTAATCAACCGTCTCACTTTGCTCTCTTTCCGGCTGCTGCTGCTCTTCCTCTGCATATCTCCACTTCTGCTTAGCTTATAAAATATAAATCGATTATTGGACCTGAATGGATCATATACATATATATAATGCTGTCTTTTATACTGACAGAATTTATTCGAAAACGACGGGCAGAAAATAGGGTGGCCATGCAATGCAATGTTCAATGAGCAATCTATGTGTGGACTTTGTCACGGGCGCGACTAGAGTTAATGCAATGACGATGTAACAATTTTTTTTTTATTAATTTATTTGGTTTTATAGTCAAAACTGATGAAAGATTTATGGCACGAGTCAATTTTACGTTAAAAGTATAGATAAACTTACTCGATGAGATCTACATAATTCGAGTTAAATTTCTTGCTATCATTCATCACATTCTAATGCTCACTACTTTAATGTTACTTAAATAAATACAAATATCCATCGGATTAAAGAACTTTTTACATTAACAGTTAAATTTTACGTTAAAAATATAGATAAACTTACTTGATGTGATCTACATATATAATTTTATGTGAGTTGAGTTATATAAACCAAGTAATATTATATTCATTCAAATACTCAATACCTTCATTTTCGTACTTTCTTTTTTATTGAAATGATGAATATCCTATTAAAAACTTCTTAAAGTATAAAAATGGATTAGCTGATTCACTTGTATTGCATACCAAAGGTGAATATCAGGCATTCATATTCATTGCATCATATTTTAACTGCACCTAAAATTTTTAATTTTATTTATTATTGCACTTATGTTTCCAACTTTTTTTTGTTGCATTTAATTTTTGTATTGCACTTATTATTTTTATTTATTATTGCACTTATGTTTCATCAATCTATTTTATAATTTATTTAAATCATATTTGAATTAATTGGTCATTGATATATAAAAAAATAAAAGGAGAATAGAAATCAATAAATGTATCTTTAGAAAAACAAAATAAAAATCATTGTTGTAGTGAATAAAAAACTTTATACTTTAAATTTAAAGACATTCTCTATTATACTTAAAATACTCTTTATAAATAAAAAGTCTCTAGGAAATGTTCTAACTGCCTTATCCTAAATTATGAGAATAATGTTATTTATTTTTATGTAGCAATGAAGACACCATCGCACTGCCACTTGAAAAGAGAAAAATGTATCTCGACTTTATTAGACAATATGAAAATGATCATACTGTCACATAAATCAACGAAAAATACCAAATAGCTGGCATTACTCCTCTAGAAGGCGCGAAAATATACTAGTATTTAAACTTGTGACAACCTCATTGATCAAACTGAAAGTGCTCCAACCTTTGATGATCAATCATAATTCCATTACGACCTCCACTTTTATTAGGGAAAATCATTTATCAAAATTGTAAGTGCTCCACCTCGTTTCAATTACTCTTACCTCAAACTAGATAAATAATTGCTTATTGTTTATCCTCATTTTTCATTGTGCAGAACGGCCACCAATCTACACCTGCCCCATCTACCATGCATGTCCAATACAAGAAGAAGAACAATTCAATCAACATTTCCTCACTCTTTCTATTCAACTTGAGCAACCAGTTGACCCTTCGGTGGTACCCATCGTTTTGAAAATGGAATTGAACCTACCACGTTTAAAAATAGATAAAATATATTGCGTCTAATAAAATGTACAATTAAAAATGAAGTTGGATTCGCTTATCATTTTTATAAGGGTCCGTTTGATTGTAAATATGGAATTGAATTGAACTGAAAACGAATTCCACGGAATTGAATTATCTAGAAATTATTTTCCTGAAAATTGTAAATTATTGTGTTTGATTGGTATAATTTTTCACGTGAAAAATGTTAAAATAAAAGTGTGTTTTGATGTTCGTTTGGCTTTGTCTTACATGAAAATTATTAATTAAAGGGATAGATTTTACTGGTATTGGGAATGAAATTTGTTTCCATTACCAACAAAAACAAAAAACAAAAAAGTCAAAAAAATCATCTATCTTTTGGTGTTTGTTTGGCTTTATTTTACATAAAAATTTTCAATTAAAGGGGAATATTTTTTTACAATAATTCTAAGAATAATTCTAAAAATTAGTTTCCATTACCAAATAAAAAAAAATGCTATAGTGGACTAAAATTTGAATTCTCACCTTATTGGTGGGAATTTAAATTCCTTGAAAACAAGGAAAAGTGCAATTTCCAAGAAATCTAAGGGTCCGTTTGATTACAAAGATGGAATTGAATTGTCTAGAAAACGAATTCCAGAGAATTGAATTGCCTAGAATTATTTTCCTGATAATTGTAAATTATTGTGTTTGATTGGTATAATTTTTCATGTGGAAAATGTTGAAATAAAAGTATTTTTTGGTGTTCGTTTGATTTTGTTTTATATGAAAATTATCAATTAAAGGGATAGATTTTACTGGTATTGGGGATTAAATTTGTTTCCATTGCCAACACACAAAAAAAAATCAAGAACATCATCTATCTTTTAGTATTCATTTGACTTTGTTTTACATGAAAACTGTCATTTAAAGGGAAATATTTTTTTACAATAATTCTTAAAATTTGTTTTCATTGCCAACAAAAATAAAAATACTACAGTAGGTGGGAAAACCAATTTCCCACCATATATGGTGGGAGTTGGTTTTCCTTAAAAATCAAGAAAAGTCTAAATTTCAAGACAACCAAGAATTCGAATTCCATGGAAAAAAAATGTATCAAACACCTAAAGTTGGAAAATCCAATTCCAATTCCATCTTCCAATTCCATTTCCACCCTATCAAACACACCTTAAGAAATTCAATTTCATGGTAAATATAAGCTATCAAACACCCTTTTTGTGAAAGTTGGAATCCAAATTCCATTTTCTAGGAAAAATTTTGTTGAATCAAACGGTTCCTAAGAGTTGTCAAACATGTGGTTTGACTTCTACCAAGTAAAAAGATTGATAACTTGCAAGTCCAAACAGTGAAAAGCCATTAACCCATATAGTGCTCCACCTCTTGGCCCACCATTTACACCCTACTTCTTACGTGTTTGGTTGTACAAATGCCAACGAGAGAGAGCCCATTCTCACTTTCTTTTTTGTATATTTTATTGTTTGAAGGGTGAAGACTGCGTTGGCTCAGCTCGACCTATCTACCCACTAGCTCAAGCTTGTTCAAGAACAAACCGAGCTCGAGCTCATGCCGAAAGGCCGAGAGCTCGTGAGCCAAGAGCCGAGCCCACGAGCTCAATTTTTTTTTTTTGACTTTTTGGTTTCCTTTTTTTACAAGCCCACGAGCGGGTTTGGCTCATCTAGCGAGCAGGCCGCTTGGCTCGATTGTCACCCCTAGGTGAAGATTGGTAGTTGTTTAAAGGAATATCATTTTAGAAGTTGGGAAAAACGAGAAATAATTGCTTCTTAATTAATGTAAAATTTAATGTTTTAGCAAATATAAATATTAATATTATTGCTAAAAAAATGTAAAATGTAACATCCATTGTATTGTTGATAATTAATTTTGTTTATTCTCCAAAATAAATAAAAGTTAAGAGCTGAAATCGACATAATCTTATGTACCAAAGATTTATTTCGATTCGTATTTCTGTTATTCTATGTATCCTCTTTAGATTTTGTCTTAATTATTATGAAAATATATGAGAGTTCCTTGACTGAAGGTCTTCTCCATGTTTCAGTTTTTATCATTTGTTAATTTCAGCTTTTTAAGATTAATTGCTACTTTCGTATTCACTTTGTTTTTTAAGAAGTATTTTTAATTCTTTATCCCTAAGTATATAAGAAAATTAAATCATAGTTGTTTAGAGAAAATTATTCTTTGGTAGGGAACCGTCCGATAGTGTCGGAGAATAGTCTTACAATCAATTCTTGTCTCTTTCGCTTAAAAATTTACGACCGAGGATCAAATGAGAGTACAATGTGAAGGAGTTCATGAATTCATGATCGATACTCCATCAATAGCAAATTTGGTAAGGCCGACCTCGGCTTCAGCACATTTCAATTTTTATTGTAAAAAATAATATATATATATATATATATATATAAAAATTTTCACTCCATCATGAATACGTTTTAGCCCCTGTCAATTTATAAGATATTCTTGCACGTTCAATAATTTAGATGATCAAATGCAGCTAACTCCATCCGTTGACAAATTTTTCATGATTGTTGAGTTAATTATTACAAATGTATTGCCTTGCATTTTGTAATGTAATGATGTTACATTCAAAATTAATGTCTAGTGGCTTTGATTTTGAATATTGGTGATATTTACTACTTCACAAGTAAGTTTTGATATTGTTCTGCTGTGTGTTCCAACTATTGACCAGACAACCTACCTCTTTCTTTGTTCAAGGAACGATAGCATCACAATCTCACCTACTAATGCCTCGAAGCGCCTAAATCATGGAAAACAGTACATTATCGACTGAAAACAGTAATACATGTCCAGATGATTCACTAGCATTTAATTAAATATTTTTTATCCCAAGTTTAAATCCACATGACCATTCGCCTAATTGTGCCGCATAATACACTGTGATCCTATCATAAAGTTATCGGCTTTATTCAGCTGCCGTCGATACAATATTTACAGCTTGTTTGGGAGTAAATCTTTTGCCCAAAAAATTAATTTTTTATCGTTATTTCACTACTCCAGCCGTCATATTTTACTTCTTCTCTCACAGGTGATCCCACTTTTCTCCTAACGGTCAAAAAATCAATTCTCAAAATCACTCCCAAACAGGCTCTTAGGCTATAAATAGTACATTATGTCTTCTGTACATGAACCCATAAACCCCTTAATGCATATTTATCCATAAAACCACTTATACTCTTGGTATAGTTTTTACTTCTCATTCTGCTTTTGTAGAAGAGCTGCACAAGGCAATTACCTTTTATCAGCTTCCTTTAAAACACTTCTAAGTAGACAAAGCACTCACAAAAAATTACCCATATCGACCAAAAAAAAAGCTTCTTTAGTCTCAAAACCCACTTTTGACTACTCCAAAACTATAAGATGAAAAATTGTAACATGTCAAGGTTTGATGGTCAGGGATCCGTTGGCATAACCTAGTAAGCTGACTAATATTTACTTGCAAGCATATATAACAAATTTGCTTGTGCACAAAATAAGTTCAAACATATCTCTATGTTTTCTAAATTTTGTCATTATCTATGAGAAATGCTTATAGGCTGTAAAAGAGCCGATAAGATTATACAAGACGATATCACACTAGTAACAATGGCCTAGATCCAATGCTGAGGCTTATGTTGTGGGTATATGCATTTGGTCAACAAAATCTGATACAAAAACTTATCATACACCAAGAAGCAGCTATGTGAAAATTCAGTTGTCTACTTTCTACAGGCTCAGGACATCTTGGACGTGCCAAAAAATTAAAATTCATGGCGACTATAGCTTACCTTCATTGCTACATCCTTCTGACATTCTAATTAGTCTCTTCACTGTCCCAATAATTTCTAAGCTGTGACATGTGCAAAAGAAGTTCATCTCTGCCCAACCCTGTAATGCTGCTAGTCATGATCCATGGAGGATGTTGCCGATAGTTCTCTTTCATCAACTCTAGAAAATTTCGGATGTTCTCATCAGGCCGCCTTCCTTTGCCTCCTTTCATTTTGTCACACTTCGTAAAAACAAAAGTCATGGAGATCTGAAAAGTCGAGGTGAAGAAGCAGGAAAATCATAAGACATAACAGCATTTGATTTGTAACAATGATCAAACTAGAGGCAGGTTATTTGAGAATAGAAGCCGCATACGTTGTTCCGACCAAGCCAATTAGCACAATCAAGGTCAATCTTCTGAGGTGGAACGCTTGCATCTATTAAAAGCAGGACAGAGACAAGAGTTTCTCGATTCAAAAAGTAGCCTTTTGTGAACGAGGACCAATCCATTCTAGCAGATTCTGGGGCATTAGCAAAACTGTAAAAAAGTTGCCTTATCAGAGAGACCTCTTGTTTGTACCAAGGCAAATATTCATTACTGATAAATTACTCAACCGTACTTTTAACATTTGCTATCAGCCTATCACAAAGGTACAGAAGTAAAATAACAGTCAAATTACACAAAAAAATCCCAAGAACTGGTAAGAGTACAAACTAAATCTCTCAAGTTGTGTTAACACTCAGAAAAAGAAAGTATAGAAGAGAACAGCTAAACTTAGAATTTCTCTCTAAAACTAGAATGTGGCGTTTGGGAATGTAAACTGCAAAATAAAGGGGATGGACCACCATTTTGATGATCTCAACATCAAGGAATAATATACTCAAAAAATCATAACCAGTACAGGTTTGATTGGTTTATATCAGAATCTTCATAATTACACCATTGCACCCGAAGAAAGAAACTTAACAGATAATGTCCGACAAAACATTTGATCATGCCTCTTGAAAGCTTTCACACAATGTCCTTTTGTCAAGCTACACATATTAGGTGGAGCTGTATGTTTTTACCACACTACCTCTCTCTTCTTAGCATTAATATATTATTCAATAAGACTTGGTATACATAAAATATAGGGGTGTCCACACCCCCACACATGCGGTGGTGCCCACCTCGCGCCGGTCCCATCCATGTGAGGGGTGTGGACACCCCTCTGTACATATCACCATAAAATATGTACATAGGTGTGTCCACACCCCCACACATCGGGTGGGGCCCATCTCGCACGGGTCCCACCCATGTGAGGGGTGTCCACACCCCTCTATACATATTTTATGTACGCCAAGCACAACTCTATATTATTTTACTTCATGTATGAATTAGGTGAACAGGAAATGCCCTTCAAATTTTTCAGAAACTATTTCTGAAAATTAGTTAGTGCCAGTTTGCAGCTTCCCTCACTTGAATTTACAAATCTCTTCTACCATGCATTTTGCAATATAGAATTGGAGCCATTAAATTTATGATTAAAATGATGCATTCAATTTTAGTGTCAAGGCATTTTTCAGCAAAATTACAATTTACACGAAACATGCTAAAAGCATTTTTGGACCTTAAATGGTCAGCTAATTACTGATACAGTGTAACACCATATGAATTATGACGTCCAACATATGTAATGCAAACAAAACACTACCAAAAGCAACTATTGCTAGACACATTACAATGTGTGTTTTCCAACAACATTGTAAATTCATAAAAGGGTTAATCATTAGAATGGCCAATGAATTATATCAAGTGCTATTAATTAATAACCGAAATTAAAAATGTATCTCAATGGTCACTGAACCTTGCACCGCATTACCCGTCCATTACCTACGTGGGAAAATCTATTAGATTCAACAAATGGCGTCAACTTGAGCAATGGAGGGGGCAACACAGTGCATAGTTCAATGACAATTGAGAAACATTTTTAAGTTCAATTGTTAAATAGTAATAATTGGTATAGTTTAGTAATCATTGAGATACAATTCTTTGTTAAATAAGAAACCAAGGAAAAAAGAGGAAATTGAATCAGAGGCTATAAATCAAAGAAAAATAAAACTTTTCAGAATTGGGCATCATAGATTTCTACAAAAGATCAATTTTTCAATTCAGAACCCACTTTCAAATATCCAATCCTTCGCAGAAATCTCACTTCTCCAATTCCACAATCCAATTTTGTTGCAAAGTGAACAAATAATCTTATCTTTTGTGGAAGCCTCTGATTCAAAAAAATAAAAAATAAATAAAAATAAATAAATAAATAAATAATAATAATAAATCTAATCTTTTGCAAAAATCCCAACCACCATTTCCAAAAATCAATATTTTCTCGAAAAATTCTTTTTTTAATTGATCTATTGCAGAAATCTATGATACCTAATTCTAAAAAATTCTATTTTTCTTCAATTTATAGACCTCTGATTTTCAGTTTATTCTTTTTTCCCTTCATTTTCTTCAATTTATTCATTCATAGAGGTCAATTTGAGGGAAGAAAAATATTGTTAATACTTAACAACTGAACTTAAAATTGTATCTCAATGGTAACTGAACTGTACTAATTGTTACTACTTAATAATTAAACTTAAAAATATATTTCAATGATCAATGACCGTGTTATCCATCCATCATTCAAGTCGATGCCGTTTGTTGAGCCTAACGAATTTTCCCACTTGAGTGATGGATGGATAATACGTTGCATAGCTACGATCATTTTTAAGTAATAGCACTTAGTATAGTTTAATGACCATTCAAATAATTAACCCACCTATAAAATGAATATATCATACTTTCGAGTTTCGACCATTAATATCGCATGGATAGCGAAAAACTAAATAACATAGCTAATCCATTTAAGTCTAACAAAATCATAAACCACAAAAATGTACAAAACGGAGTGAAAAAGTAGGGGAAACTCAAGGCTTACCCATAACCAGGCAAATCCACAATGTACCAACTTTTGTTCACCAAGAAATGATTAATCAACTGAGTCTTCCCTACATAATATTCAACTAAACATTAAAACTTTAAACTGCAACACAATAAATTCCAACGAGAACAGTTAGATTAAATCGAGACCTGGTCTTTTAGAAGTGAGAGCAACCTCCTTTTTACGGACCAAAAAGTTAATAAGCGAAGACTTGCCAACATTGGACCGACCCAACATGGCAAACTCGGGTCGGTCATCTTTCGGACAGTCCTTTGGCCGGTTACTACTCTTCACAAAGTCAACATCTTTAACTTTAGCGTCACCAGCATAGGGTCCGAGAACAATATTTGAACCGGGTAGGATCATATCATCGGTAACATCATCTGGGTTAACTCCGGGAGGCACAAAAAGGACAGTCCGCACAAACTTGGCTGACTCAGATAGTGCAGCAGGTCTTTGGCCTTTTGCAGCAGAGGCATAGGGGCAATTCGGTTGTTGAGAAATGGAGGCCCCAAATGTCAGTGAAGATGGATGGGATTTGTGAGGATGAGGAAGGGACCGGAACAGTTTCGAGAGTTGGGGATTGAGTAGGCGACACCTCAAAGTCAATAGCATAGTTTATCTACTAAGCCAGAGATTTTGCCGGCTAAGCTTAAAGAAAAATTATCCTGTAAAACAGGAAAATAACTAATTAGTCCTCATTAATTAGAAAAATAACTAAGGATAGAACCTTCAAACAGTTAAGGAACTCGAGCAGATAAAGAAAAGGATTAAGCTAGCGTCTCCTGTCATAACAGCGATGCATAAGAATTCCAGCATTCTCACATATAAAGTTATAAGCAAATAAACCCCACATAAAAATCCAAAATTCTTAGGCAGAGAAGTACAACCAACGTCTTTCCTCTAATTAATTAGCTTGAATATGTCAATTTTACATGTTACTGCCCTTTTCCAATTGCAATTCAATTTACTGTTTAAACTTGCATTTAAAGCATAAAATGTCAGAGAAGTTGGAAGAATTACCTGTGTTGAGTCAAATCAAAACTCTATCTCTCGGACCTAATCCCCCCAAAAACTACCACGAATAATTCGTCCAAGAAAATACAAAGAAATCAAGAAATTGAGACAGCAGAGCAGCCGGAAATGAGAAGTGGGAAGAGCCGAGGGAGAAAAGATAAATGAATTTGGGCCCAAGCTTACCGTTGAAGAGAAAGTTTTGGCCCAAAGGCTGCCACGCTTCTAGCCCATTCAAGAATCGCCTCTGCTATTGTATAAACATTACTTAACAAGTACGGTGCAAAACCCTGGTAAAGATTTTAATTTAAGTCAAAGTGAAAAAATAATTTTAATCATATATTTTTATGAAATTCATAATTTTTCAATCACATATTTCATCAACTGTTATAAAAATTTACTAAAAATCTGATTTTAATCTCCACCAAACAAAGACTTAATCTCTAAAATGACATCATCAATCCTCAGATTGTGTACCATTTTCAAGGTAATTCATTCTTAGTACTATACAGAGCATCAATGTCCTCAATATTATAAAATCGTAAATAAAATTACAAACAAAAATGCACATACAGTGTTCTAAGAACAATGAAAATTCATAATTTTTTACTAGTGAACGTGCACAAGAAATATCAAGGTATGATAGCTTAAAAGTAGCAAATAAACTTTGAGAGATTCTTTCAATCAATTGATTCAAGTTGAATTATCAAAATTTTTCTATGTGTTAACTCAATAATAATAAGTGAACATTTTCGACTTTTAAGTTTATTTGTACCTTTGCCCCAACATTTTTTTTCTGGACAATGGTGTACCCGTCTTTCGAAAAACGGGTATTATCAATGTTTTAAAAAGTATAAAGTGTGGCTATATATTGAGACCAAACATCAAGCTAAGAGAAGTTTAGGTGAAAATACATTTTTTTATTTATAATATTATTTTAATTTTTAATCATTCCAAAAATTATTTAATTATTAAATAATACATACCAATCATCTAAAAGCATAAAATGCTATATTTACTTCATAATTCCTACAATCAATCAATTATACAATTTTCAAAGAAAAACTTGAAACTGAAGTCAATTAAAAGGTTTTCAAAAAAAAAAAAGAAATTACTAAAGCATGCCTAGGCATGCTTAGTCGTACACTAAGCGATCAACTTGACAATTGACCATTTAATTCGTGCTCACTGTCAAGGAGTGACGTTTGGTCCACCACTCGGGCCTAGGTAATGTTTAGATGCACTGAAGTCAATTATAAGGTTTTCAAAAAATGAAAAAATAAAAAAGAAATTAATAAAGCATGCCTAGGCACGCCTAGTCGTACACTAAGCAATCAACTTGATAGTTGACCGCTTTTCGTGCTTACTGTCAAGGAGTGACGTTTCGTCCACCACTCGGGCCTAGGCGACGTTTAGGCGCACTTTTTAGAAAATTAATTCAAGTCAATCAATTGTCCATTCAATGTTTCTTTAATCAACTTCATGGTCCATTGCGTTCGAGATTTAAACGGAGCAAAATTCTCATTTTATATTCTTATTTAAAGAAAATAAAAAAATTATAAAAACAAAAAAAATAAAATAAAGATTTAAAAAACAGTGATAATCACCATTATCACCACTTCATCGTAGCATCATTGCACCTTCAATTTAAGAATTACACAAAATTGTATCTATCAACAATTTATATGCTCAAGAACTCGACAACTTGTTACAAGAAAGTTTGATACTTTCATGCATAACTTGTCAATCAGCTCTAAACTAGAAAATTTGTGTTTCTTTGTTGTGGGAGTAGCCCATGGGATGAAACAAATGTCGTGTCTTACAAATTCGGTTAAGATACATGCAATTTTTTTTGTATAAAGAAAATATTTCCGATGACTTGTGCTAAAAATAAGTTCTAAATACACAACTTATTTTAGTTTATTTTATATTTAAGTAGATCAACGTCAAAACTAAACTTCTTTAGTGCTTCTTTTTAAAGATAAGTTGCTCTTCGCGTAATTTGTCTATGATTCCAATTTTTTTTTTTCGATTCATTTAATATACATTCAGGTTGAAAAGACACATTGATTTTGTCGGCGCGATTGGAAAAGGGGAAGAAATCCACACCCCCTTGCTACCATTAGTTGTGGGGTAAATTACATTTTTCTATTATTTTGTTTCTATTTTAATTCTTTTCTTATGTTTTTAAAATTTTTGTTTTAATTTTCTTTTTCCTAAATATAAATAATGAAATGATAATTTTGTTCTTTTAAAAGTTTTGATGGTAGTTGACCCGTGGTTAATATAGTTGAATAACAGAAAATAGATTAATCAATCAATTCTGTTATACTTAATCCCTCTTTCTTTTTTATGGTATTTTCTCTTGTTACATGAATTCAATTTTCATTTCATCCTAAAAATGACACTTATTTATTTTTCAAATGTTCGGAAAACATTATTAAGAAAGAAGTTGTGAATAAAAGTAAAATAAATCGAAGACTGAAATCATTTGTCGTAATGATAAATAGAATCTCTTATAACTTCAAACAAATCTTTTTATAAAAATCAGATCAATCTCGGCGAGTCTTTTCAAATATTATCTTCAAAATAATTTGTATGGGTGTTATCAAAAAGAGAAAATTTCTCTATTGATCCTAATAAAATGCTCTAGAAGCAAATTAGTTCCTAAACTTTAAAAATAAACAAGTTAATCCCCAACTTTCAATTACCATAGCATCATAGTCCTCCATTTTCAAAACTATCAACTCTTGTGAAAAATAAATAAATAAAAATTGCATCCCTGACCAGCTATGGTGATATTTGAAACGATGCATTTAAATTTTAGAAATAAGATTTAGCCTCTGTTTAGCTCTCATTCTTTCTAAATTTTAATGGTTGGAACTTGGAATAGTGTTTTTTTTTTTTTTTAAATATGTTGTTGAAAAAGAATGATAAGTTTTTTATTTGTATGTAATATTATTTTATGGAAGATTGTATAGTTAAAAATAAGAGAGCAAGAAAGAATGAAAAAGAGAATAGAGGCCAAACAAGGGCTTATACAAGTGCATAACATAGGCCGCACAAAAA
The DNA here is from genome assembly GCF_002742605.1 of Olea europaea var. sylvestris. Taxonomy (NCBI): domain Eukaryota; kingdom Viridiplantae; phylum Streptophyta; class Magnoliopsida; order Lamiales; family Oleaceae; genus Olea; species Olea europaea. The sequence continues at coordinate 497,089 of NW_019264985.1, forward strand.
CAAAAATGCGAAGAATTCATCGTAGATGATGGAACAAAAATTACCAAATTTTGAAGGCAAGAACCTCCGATTCGGATGTCTCAGCTTCTCTGAGGAGCCAGAATTAAGGGACACAAATTTTGAGTACTCAGGAATATAGAGTTTTTACTGTCTTCCATTAACATTCCTTAACTTCTTCGCTAATCCTCTACAGTCGGACAAAAAATTGATTTTTATTACCGTTAGTTTCTATCATTTTTTACTACACCTCTCACAGGTGAGACCCACGGTCAAAGATAATGGCTCTACTTTTGCTTTAAAAAAAGGTCAGCCTTTGAAAAATGAAAATAACATATTCCTCGTTAACAACACAAATCTTCCATTCCCATTTAAATACTCACAATATCTTGAGTCCTAAACTCCAAGAACGAAAATTTCATCCCAAGATGTTAACTGTGAATTATAATGAGGCCATAATTTTTTTTTTTTTTTTTTTTTCACAAAGAAGCAAATTATATACATTGATAGCACATTCATTCAGGCCTACAGATCTGAACGCATAAATTAATATTTCAGAAATAACCCAGATCCTGTTCTGGCAGCCATACACCCAGCCGTAGTCTTGGAGATAAAATAAATAAACTACACGGAAAATGTCCATAGTTGGCCCTGGGAATAAACAGTAGTGTGCGCGGAAATCACTCTTTTAGGGCCGGCCTTGTTAATATGTACACATTTCACCAAAACCCTCGAGACAAAAAACATTTACAGATTACAAGATCTCCAGCGCACATTAGATTCTGTTAGTCACACTCTTGAAAACAGAATCCACCGTCTCATTCTTCGAATGCCCACTTGTTTTCACGCCTCCTCTACATTGGTTACAAAGGAACTTGGCTGGAACAGCTTCAGAGTCGGGAATTCCACAACATCTAGTGTGCTGCCACACACCACAGTCATCGCAGGCCAGCATTCTCTCCCCATCATCATCCTGAGCTCCACAACAGCAATCCACAGTCCATCTCTCCAATCCCCTCTCCGTTTTAAACCTACAGAAACTGTTTTTCCCCAGAAACCTTCCTCGAATTCTGACAAATTCAGTTGAACCTAATAAGAGCTTGACTTGGGTGGATTCATCAACACCTCCATAGCCAATCAGCTCTTCGGCCTGAAATCTCCTGAACATCACGTATGCCTCCTGAAAAGCTTTCATTGCTTCCCTCTTCAGATCAGCAATGGTGGCATCTAGAGGCAGTGTGAGTATCTCGGGAGGTGGATTTGGGCTGTGTTCTTCAAATTGTTCTGTGAGGTCCACCTCACACAGTAGCTGTATCACATTTGGTCTAGAGCCTAATAACAGTTTCTCTGGGTTATAATCTTTCACAAACTGTTTGCAATCCAGAATAGCTGTAGCAGAGATAACTGCAAGATCTCTTTTTAGAGGAGGAAAATGGATCTTCATTGACTCGGGGTGAAGCATGCATGCATACAAGTATTTCAGATCCCTTAGAAGATGCTCCTTAGAAGGATAGTTTCTCATAGGACTGTTGGAAGTGGAATTTATATCCATGGCCATGCTTCCAGGCTCAAGTCTGCACCAAAATAAAATAATTTAAAAAAAAAAAATTATTAATCTATAGCAGCAATAAAAGATTACCAGTAAATGGTCCAATGTCAAAGATATATATACACAGGTAAAATACACAACAAAAATCACAAATAAAAATCTTGAACTTCCTTTAGAAGCCATATCAAGCAATAAGCAAAGTTCCAGCAACCAATATAATACTAGCACTTTCATCCAACAAACCATCATTGAAGGGGAAAAAACAGAGGCAAAGATGGACTGTTAACCTGTATTCCATTGCACCAGAATCAGATATGCAACGGGAATTGACAAACATTCCCTCAGCTGTCTGCTTCCCCTTGAGTTCTCTGAGGCAGTAATCCAGAAGCTCGGGGGGGCCCAATTTGCAAACTGCCCCTCTAAGAGCACGCCAACTCACCCATGTGGACCCACTAACGGCACGCAACACCTTGATCATAGCTTCTTCAATACGTGCCACATCATTAATAGTCCACGCGCACAAGACTCTAGAGTCACCAGAGCAACGTTTCTTGCAAGGAGGATAATCAACTTTCAAATGAGAATTTTGGACATCATGGATCAAACACGTCAAAAAACAGAAAAGATCTCTAATATTCACAAGCTCGCGCTCTGATAAGGACTGATAAAATGAAATCAAATCCTGCAGGATTGTTCGAGGCTTCCGCCCTTGGGATTGAAAGATGGACAAGGGTAGAGAAGAAAGGTCTTTGATTGCCATCTTGTAGGCATCATGAGACAGAAAGAAACTACCGGCACCGAATTCATAACCCCAGTCACCATACCATGGGTGCCCTCTGGTGATGGCATTAAGAAGCCGCAACTCTAACCCATGCTTCTTTGACACATCCATCACACTGATCTTCCTATTCATCCATAAAAGCAAAGACAGAAAAATCAAATCACTCTCTCAACCATCAATAAGAAAATGTTGAATTCAAACAAAACTAATGGTAAGCATCCTAACCTGACTCCAAGTGTTGTGCATAGCCGATCCCAAAAGCTCATAATATGATGTCCAGAAAGCAATTTAGAGCCACCTTCCCTGCCATTGACTCTTAGAAGATGCCCATAACCATTGGCATGAACCACACCATGTAATAGATGGGTAGTGTCCTCTAACTGGTGATACATCCCATCTTCAACATCTTCTGTAGTCATCATATGATTGCATGTCTTGCACCTGGGGGCAAACGATTCAAATATTTAACTGATAGATGTATTGTGAAAATTAGCATCATTGTAGAGGCACAACATCCATGGGTGCTCCTAAAGCAAAAATGTATTTTCCATTCAATTTCTAAGAACATAATGCATCGCATAATCAATGTTACTGTTCATCGATGTTTCTAAGACAACTGCTAGTCCACAAGTAACTTGTATTGAACCAATATTTTACTAACCAATTGAAATAGTTATGATCACAATGGAAAAGAAATTATGGAAAAAAAATGCTGACCTGGAATCAGCCATATGGAGCAAATCACCGCAGCCTGCACATGTCTTGTTGTAGCCACCAATTGAATTGCCATCTGCCTTTATTATGAAATGGTAACGCTTTGCACTGACTGGATTACTACTCCACCCTATAAACATCAAAGTCAATTAACACAAAATAAATCAAAACAAAATCATTGGACATCCAGAATGACTCGTATTCTACAAAATTCTTTTGTTACATAACATATGGAATAACTGAAAATTTTGAAAGATGAAAGTAAAATGGATATATTTTAGCCCCTGTTTGATCCCCATTTTTATAAGAATGCATTTTTTTATTTTTCATTTTCAACCACACATTCTATATAAAATAATAATACACGAATTTCAAATACTTTTTCTTACTTTTTAACCACACATTCTCCAATAAATCACTATTCCATAATACATTTTTCCCCAAAAATGGGATCAAACAGGGGCTTAATTATTTTTTATCTCTAATACGGTGAAGTGCTATCAAAAAACTTACAAACATACATAATATCCCCAATAATAAAAACTATGCCATGCTTGCAAAATAATTTAAAAAATAATGCTATCTAACACAAGTACAGCACCGTTTGGGTGATAAATCCAATTGAATATAGTAACATAGGCTCATTAAATTAAACAATTAGCACCACTGTTGAAACACCCATCATCTAGTAGCACAGTCTGGTTGCATCAAGCGGAGCTAAATAATAAGCCTGATTAATTTAGTTCTAATTAATTTAGTTCTACATTACTATAGACCTGTTTGATGTAGATTTTTAGAGAACAGATTTTGTAAAAGAAGGATAATTTTGAAGAATGTAAGACTAAAAAGTATGAAAAGTTACTGGTCCAAAAAAAAGGGGGGAGAGACAATGTGTAACTAAAATGAATTTAAGAAAAATGTATTTTAAAGGATCTGTTAGCGCTGGAATAGTGTTATAGGTTAGCAGAGCGGACCCTATGTAGCATTAATCTTAATCCAATCTTCCAGCCATTATTTTGAATAGTAGAATTTTTTTTGGAGAATGTGTAATTATAAAGTTAGGAAAAAAAAATTGAATTTAGGTGCAAAATATAATATTATGTGAATATATTGTTGAAAATAAGCACATAAATTAAAGAATTTTGGAATGATGAATTTCAAACGGGGGCTTATTTTCAGGATTTTAACAAACTAGACAGCGTGCTCAACAAGTAAATGTGCGCGTGGGACCTCCAAACGAGGTCATTCCCTGCTCAAATCCTCAACACGATACAGGGTTAGTTTAGTCAAATTATCAAAAAAGAATAGGCCCCAGCAGCGTGCTTGCTTGCCAAATGTCCTCAAGTCCACGTTCTGTTTTATCCTTCCACCAAACCAGCTAATTCGGGCCCCACTATAATATCTTCATTAGTTCAACCTCAGTGCTTGTATCCCTAGCTTTATAATATTTAGGCTTGAATTCATTTTCCTTGACGCATATCTTCATCGATTAAATTAAAACAAACGGCTGAGATCAGTCGAGTCCATGGAACCCAATATATCTTTGTACGTACACCTATTGATTTAGACATATCTTTCTTGAACAAAAAAAGCGAGGGAACATGGAGCAAAAAGTAATGAACCATTTTACTTTTTCAATTATAATGTACTTTTTTATTTAGGACGAGAAAAACAAGAGAAAATGGGAGACTGACTTAATGCAAGTCAATGGGTTGAATCGGGGTGAAGAACTTACCAACGACTCTACACTGGTCACAGTACACGGATCTGGATCTCGCTACGTCCTCTTCCACAACGTCCAGGAACAGGACTGACGGGCCACCATCGTCGTCGACGGTGTTTCCGACGCGGAAGAGTACCTGCCACGTAAGCAGGTGAGGGAAGAGCGATGAAGGGGGCGGGAGGAGCGCGTTCTTTTGCAGGAACTTCTTCACGCTGGTTCTGAAGGGACCACGAGGTGCCACTTCACCGCCGATGGGGAACGTGAAGAAGTCACTGAGATCTGCCGTAACTCGTCTCTTCACCCGCTTCATCGGCCTCCCGTTCACCACCATACTTGTTTCCTTGCTAGATCTAGGCGCGTGATATCAAATATAGGCGCGTGAATCTCAGATCTCGGCTACTGCCAATGGCAACCGTACAGGGAGATTGAGCCACCACACAAAAAAATAAATAAAGCTATAATTTATAAGAGAGTATAGAAGAAAATGTTTCGAGAGGGGAGAGGGCAGATAGAGGGAAAAATAAACGTTTATTTCGGAGGTCTTCGTTTTACAATGGGGGCTCTTTTGGTCTTTTAAATTATTTTCTTTTCTTTTGTATCTATGTCGGTTCTCGTGAAAATCAATAAGTCGGTTTATTTATAATTTTATAGAGAGATGATGCCCGATGAACTGTTAATAGGAAATATGAATGTATAACTTGATTTTACGTAAATAACCTTGCGGGAAAGTGGAGGGACTTTCGCGGAAGGTTCCAGGTTTTGAAAGTAGGAGTGGTTGAGTTGTAATTATTCCCTGATGAAAGGGCCGTTTCGGTTTTTAATCGGCTCTAGACTAGCAGCAAAAGGCGGGAGGTGAATTCTTTATTTATTTATTTTCGAGGTTTTATTTTTCAATTAATCCCATGATTGGTAAGGATTATCATTCATATTTAGCCATGTTTGATATCGATTCAAATTTTATTTTTAATTTAAATCAAAAAGTCAAAAATTCATTTCAACCACATATTTTACGAATCTTACAACTTTTTAATCATAAGTTTTATCAATTTATGTCAAAATCTACTAAAATTTATAACTTGGGCTAATCTAAATTCAAATCAATATTTAATTTTAATAACATATTTTATTGATTTCATAATTTTTTAAGTATATATTCATCAACTTTTATAAAAAAATTACTAAAATTTTGATTTAATTTTCATCAAACAGAGGTCAATGTTGAGTTCGAACGATGAGAATGAAGTGTATCATACTTGAATTCGAGTCTCATTCGAAAAAAATGGTAAAATAAAAAAAATTGAAATTAATTTTTATATATATTAATTCCATATTTGATGTAGATTAAGATCTGATTAATAGATATTAATAAAAATCTATAAAAAAAAATTTTGTTAAAAAGTTATGAATTACATAAAATGTATTATTAAAATAAATTGACTTAAAAATTTTAGTATATTTTAATCTTTACCAAAGAAGAGTTGGAACTTTGTGGCTCTCATTAAAATTACTAATTACTATATTTTAGTGTTTAATTATATTAAGGGGCTGTTTGATATTCCTTTATTTTTTTGGAAAAATGAAAAACGAATTCTAACTTTCATTTTTGGCCTATTTGATTAACAAAATTTTTCAAGGAATTCATTTTCCACCTTTGACCATCACGTCAGTATTTTTCATCTTTTTCTTGAATTCGAATTCTTACCATATTGGTGAGAATTTGTTTTTCAGGTTAATGTAGCGATTTTTTTTTTCATTTTTTTTAACGATCGAAACAAATTCTAAGAATTATTGTAAAAAATTATATCTCTCTAATTGACAATTTTCATGTAAAATAATGTCAAACGAATACCAAAAGATAGATAATTTTCTTTTTTCTTATTTTTTGACAATGAAAACAAATTTCATCCTCAATACCAGTAAATTATATCCCTTTAATTGACAATTTTCATATAAAATAAAACCAAATAAACACCAAAAAAATATTTTTATTTCAACATTTTTCATGTGAAAAATTATATCAATCAAACACAATAATTTACAATTCTCAAGAAAACAATTTTTAGGTAATTCAATTCCTTAAAAATCATTTTCCAAACAATTCAATTCTATCTTTACAATCAAGCGGACCCTAATAACTTCGTGTTATAGATAATTAGGCCCCGTTTGATACCATTTATTCAAAATGCATTTTTTTCTTTCTTCTTTTCAACCACATATTTTTTATTAAAATAATATTACACTTAAATAAAAACTTTTCTTTAATTTTCAACCACACATTTTCCATCAATTTACTATTCAAAAATATATTTTTACATAAAAATGACTCCCAAACACCCTCTTAATAATCTCAAGTTCTCATCAACACTTTGAGCAATCACGAGAGTTATCCATGATTATTTATAAAGATGTCTAGATATCATCTTAAAAAACCAACAACTTTTGACCGTAATAGAAAGTCATTTTGGCACGAAGCGAGATAATCCAATTGAAATTGGGTACACTGCTAGTCATTTCAAAAATTCAAACATCGTGTTCTATTGCTAAGGAGATCTAACAAGTCAATGGAGATAGTTCAATAAAGATGAAACAATGTAATTGCACGATTGTGTAGTTAGACTCGATGGTTGAGGATCGTCATTTTTTAGTATGCTGGTGTTTATTGAATAGTTATGGATTATATAATCTTGTATGATGAACTATTAGGCCCCCGTTTGAATCACATTATTGTAAAAATGAGAATGAAAAATATAGTCACTATGAGTCCCACGCAAAAGATAAAAAATCAAATATGGTGACTTGATGTGATGGATAACGATCATATTTTTCATTTTAGTGAGGAAATAATGGAGTTCAAACGAGGCCTAGATCACGTTTTGAAACAGTCAGAACATTTTACGTATAATAGATAACATCTTTAGTTTTAGCGAGTAATTTTTTTTTTATACAATGCTCTTTATTTTGATATTAAACTTTTCATTTTAGAATGCGATTTATTAATGGTAAATCAATTCAAATTCACTTTCCATTTTAAAAGGTTAAATTAGATAATTTTGAATCTCGTTTTAAATATTGATTCTTTAAAATAGAGAAAATCGTTTAAATTTATTGAATATGATCTAAACAAACTAACGAAAAGCTAAAGGATCATTGTAATGACTATGGTAAATTATAAATATTATTGTCATTTTATCACTGTTGTCAGATCTGTTTTTAGCAATTTACTGAAATTAATTAAAGTCAAAGCTAAGTAAAATTTCCTCTCTTCATGTATCAGATTCTGTTTTTAGCAATTTATTGAAATTAATTAAAGTCAAAGTTAATTAAGTAAATTTTCCCATGCAATTGACGTGGTTCGACAGCTTTCTTCATGTATCAGATACGCTTAATTATTTAAGTGTTGAACAATTCATTAAGTCCCGTCTGGCCCCATTAATTTCAATTCTATTACGTTTCATTTCTGTTTCTCTTATTTTCAACAACACAATCTTCCATAAAATAATATTACACGTAAATTGAAAATTTTTTCTTCTTGTTCAACCACTGATTTTTCAAAAAAAACACTATTCCATTCATTTTCATTTTCCCAAAATGGGGCCCAAAGGGGGCTAAGTTGAACATATTACAGACACAAATATTTTAAACAAAAGATGTTTCCGGAATATTTGTTTCGAAGGATTTCATTTTACATATAGGGATATTTTTGGTCTTTCATATTATTTTCTCTATTATTATTATTATTTTTTTTTATGTTTATTATCGTGAAAATCAATAAGTTGGTTTGGTTAGAGAAGTACAGAGAGGGAAAGGATTTGGTGTCGTACGCCATATGTTCGGAGAGTTGTTAATAGAAATAGGATATATTATCATCACAAATTTTACTTATTATATCATATTATACCTTAATTAAATATATTTTTCATAAATAAACCGAAACAACGTTACAATTATAGTTCTAGTCCAATAATTTTTCTAAATTTATTTACGACATTGAATTGGTGCTAGATAGTGGCGGAGCCAGCACCCGACGACGGTGTGCGGTCGCCCGTGCTGACTGCACTGGAATTTACAGTCGTCGATCAAGAGCCATTGGTTCAATATAAAAAATTTGAAGACACAATTACACAGGTGCGGTTGAAACTTGATATTGAATATGAAAGCCATATAGATTGGGTATTTTTTCTAATTTTCGACTTTTTCTGGAATTGGACATCTTGTTTTTGAGAAGAAATAAAATAAAGATAGGCCCAATTTAATGGTTTGTATTGAATCAAAAATCACAATTCAATTGTAATTTCAAATCGAAATCTACAAAGTGCAAACCCTATCTCAATTCTCAATGCCTCTCCATTCAGCCTCTGCACTGTGGTGATGTGACCTGCTGCTGGCCGTCGATGAGTCACCTTCGATGCCTAGCCTCTCCGATCTCCATCATTAGAATGCATTGTTGTTGTGAGTCTGCTATCTCTTTCTCTTTTCTTTTTTCTGGTTTTTGTTCTTTTAGAATTTAGTTCATTTTCTGATTTATTATTTATCAATTATATTTAATGTTTTATGAGTTCTGACTATGTCTGTGAGCATGTTAACTGTGAGATTTTTGTGAATTTGAGAATTGGAAATTTTGTAAAATTCGAAAATTTGAGAAAATAGTGGATTTTGCTACTGACTGCTCATGTTTATTATTTACAAAAATTGGGATTTTGTAAATTTAGGAATATTTGATATCCGTGGATTGTGAATTTGATTTGTGATAAAAGAAAATGGTATATGGTTTTTATGTCTTAGTGCATGTACATATATATTAAGAATTTTTAATATTTGTAATTAAATATTAATAAACGATCTTACTATTACGATCATTGACGGTTAATGACTGTTCTAATTGACCTACAATCCTGAATCCGCCACTAGGGCTAGAGGAGCATGGATAGGCCGTTTTGGTAAAATATGAATAAATTGATGTGTATGTATTAAAAATTTGTGGATCAAAGTTACTTGAGGGTTTAAGGGTGAAATTAAAAATAAAATAAAGTAAATTTGAAGATGTTATACTAATATCTCTAAACTAGTCTTTTTGACATTGTTTAGAAACAAATATAAATGTTGCGATTGCCACTCGAAAAGAGGGGATAGTCGATTAATTGTAGATTTTCGTTCATCTTGCAATGAAGTTTTACCTATAACTCGTGACAAGTAAAATTATTTACTCTTGATAATATGTAAAAATTAGTAGGAACTTAAGATAGAGAATTTATATTTCTGTCTATTTTCTTTCTAATTTAATTAACGTACCCTTTTATCGTCTATCGTTGTACATATGAAGTTAAATTCATCGGATTTTTCACTAATATATCACATAATTAATATAAAACACAGAAGAAATTAAACAATGATTGCACAAAAAATATTTATATGAAGGCTCGGGAGATATTTCTATTTCTTTATGTTTCATTAATAAAGTTTATTATTAGACTTTTGGGATAATTGCAGTAGCGATTTCTGATCGTTCGATTTTTTTTGTGAACTTTATCTTAATTTCCAATTTGTGCCACCAGATATCCCAAACATTTGAAAAATTCGTACCTGGAGTCTAAAATGACAGAAAAAAAAAAAAAAAAAAAAAAAAAAAAAAAAAAAAAAAAAAAAAAAAAAAAAAAAAAACTTAAATTCTTCCGTTAGTTGTCCTGAAAAAAGGGAAAATTGGATATTTTGACCAATTTAAACGAGGGCATTTTTGTTAGACACATGTTTTCTCTATTAAAAATCAAATGTATCAATTATATCATCTTTCCACTTCCATCTCTTCTGCATTACAAGAGAAGATCATCATCTTCTACAATGTTTTCTAAATAAACTCATGAATTTGACGAAAATCCATCAAATTTTACTTCTCATTCAGGATGTGCTCTTCCTGAACCTAGGTACAGTGAGTAATTTCATGCTTCAAAATTTTTGGTTGTAGTGTTATTTGTTAACTAGTGGTTTGGGAAGTGTCATCCTTTAGTACAAAAGTCCATGTTTTTTAAAATTTTATTAAGTTGGAATTGCATAAAGTGCACAATCGCTATGGGCACTGCATTTACATTCATATGCAAAGTCGGCCCTGACAATTCGGAGGCCCTAAGCAAGTCGGCAATCTTGAGGCCCCATACTTTGTTTTTCTACATGTATAGCAATATTTAAATAATAAAAAATCTATATTTAAATGAAAACTTTGTACAATCTAAAAGATAGAATTGCTAAATAAAATATCACTTACAATCTGAGAGATTAAGCTAACATCATATTTAGTTTTCTCACGTTTTGAGATGCAAAATTAGTAAGCAAACAACTCAAATCAAGTTTTTCAAACATTTTTTTTTTTCAATAGAAATCATAGCTAACATTCAATCTCTCTTGTGACATAGTTGATCAAAGATTGGACTTAATTAATTTTAACTTTGAAAAACTTCTTTCCGCGGAGACAACAATGACTAGGATAGTCAATATTATCATGTAAGCAACCCAAGCATTTGCAAACAACATTTCATTCTCTTAATGTAATATAACACATCAGGTGCTCCATTCATTTCTATAGATATTGCTTCCCTTAAAACTTTCAACTCAGAAAACAATTACATTCCATCGATATCGGATACCGTGTTATGCTTCAAATAATTTTCAAGATTAATGCAACGGCACTTCATTTTAGCATCATCAATGGATTTAAGCTTTTCCAAATCAAATAAAAATCCCAAAATATCATTATATTCCTGAAATTGTTCAAATCTATTTTGAAGCGATGATAGAGCTTGATCTACTATATATAAGAAATAATTTACCCTGAAAGATTCTTCAATTTTTTCTGTCATCTCTTCACAAGAAATCTCATCAGACTGCTTCTTTCTACGTATAACTCTTTTTTCACGAAATATCGGTTCAATGTCTAATTCAGTTGCAATCTCTTTAGCATCAATCACAGCCGATTCAAACCCAGTTTCTCTATAGCTTTTGAAAAATGAAATGAGCTCTTTTAAATGGTTTATAGCAACGTCAATATGGTTGTCCTCTGTTTGCAAATGTTTACTTACTCTATTAACATTATTCAACACTTCATACCAAATAACCATTCCAAGTAAGAATTCAAAATTCTCCATTTCATATATTGCCAAACACTCCGCCTCACTTTTTGTCTTAGGATCATCAACTCTTGTCAATTCAAGCAGAGCATTTCTTATCTGTGGAGTTTGAAATCTTATTGCTCTAACACTTTCAACGTGACTTTTCCAACGTGTTTGAGACAAAGGCTTAAGAGTAAGGCCATTTACATTATCTTTAAAAAATTTCCATCTTTTAGTAGATGATGAAAATAGAGTATATATATGTTGCACCACTCCAAAAAAAGATTTAGCTTTTGTACAACAAATAGTCATATCACAAAGTGTAAGATTGACATTATGACACCCACAAGGAGTGTAAAATGCTCTAGGATTGACTTGTAGTAGTCTATTCTGTATCCCTTTATGCTTTTCTTTCACGTTAGCGCCGTTATCATAGTCTTGACCCCTTATATTATCTATATCAAGTTCTAGATTATTCAATGCATTTACTAATTCATCAAACAGTCCTTTCCAGATGTATCATCCATCAATTAAAATCCTATAAAGAATTATTCTACCTTCATTGGACTTGTTGAAATATCAACACACCTCAATACTATAGAATATGTTCTTCGCGACTCAAATCTAGAGTGCAATCAAGTATTACAGAAAAGTACTTGGATTCTTTGAGTTTCTCAATGATCATTTTCTTGATCTCACCCGCTAGCATAAGTATCAACTCATTTTGAATTTTATGTCCAAGATAATGATAATGAATTTCTTTATTTTGAATTCGACGAATATGCTCTTGCATTATAGGATCAAACTCAATAATCATTTGAATTAAGTTTAAGAAGATACCATTATTTTCTTGGTATATCTTTTCATTATCTCCATGAAACGCCAAATTATTTTCTTTAAGAGTTCTAGCCACGGATATTATTCTCAATAATACTTGTCTCCAATATTCTCTATCCTTATTGATTTGTTCCTGCACACTTTTATCAATTGTTTGTTTCTTTTGAAATCTTATTTCCATTTCGATCCATCTACTCATGTTAGTAATATGGTCATAACTCACTTCATGTGTTCTTAGTTTTTCACCAATATTTTTCTAATCATTCACACCATCGTGTGCCAATTGAGTTTGAACCCAATCATTCTTGAATAATTTACAACAAAAACAAAATATTTTGTCCAGACTTTTTAAATATATCAACCACTTTCTATCATGATTCTCTCCATTGGATAATCATCGAGTGTAATGAACAAAGGAAAAGTGTCGATTAGCTACATCTTTTGGAAAAATTACATCATTTTCTCTTACTGGACCTTTCATTACAATTAAATTTCTTAAATTCTGATTCATATTTTTCCAATTCACTGGATCACTAATATTAAAGGAGAACGGTTCACTAATCTTTTCATTGATGTTTCTTTCATTCATAACATCATCCTCGATAGATATATCTTCATTCAGCAAACAATGATGTTTTTCAATTGTATTATCGTCGATATCATTCTTATCAAACTTTTCTTCGGGAACTATATCGTCATTATGTTTTTGTTTACTGCGACTAAAAAAATTATCAAGGGCTCCTTCTTGAGATTTAATCAACTGTTCAACCTTTTTACGTCGTTTTCTTTTAGAATATTCAGATTCAAATTTTCTAGTGAACATAATTAAAGCAAATAATGGTAGAACCTGATTCAGAGTTTAAATTAAAAATATCCCAAATTCCCAAATATGCCAAGTGTAGGAGTTCAACAATCAACCTGCAAGAAATAACCAAATAACATTTAAAAAATCAAAATACACTTGAGCAATACCAACATAAATGATGAAAAAATGCATTGTTTCTTGAAGTGCATCATATGGAATTTTGGGGAACAAATTACAAACCTAACTTAGGGTTCATTCTAACTTTTAAAATTTATCAAAATTTCAATTAAAAGCAAAACATATAAACAAGTAAACAACAACCTGTAAAGCTAAATTCACTTGGCATAAACAAGTAAACAACAACCTGTAAAGCTAAAGCTTCACGTCAAGTGATGCAAGCTCAAATATGGTCGATATTCATGTTTCAACCCTTTTCCAATCTCTTTGCAATGAAAAAAAAAATTACCTCCATATTAATTCATGTATCCAATTATTCTTGAAATTACCCTCAGTGCACGTTTACTATTCAATGCTAGAATTATTGTGTTTAAATGGATACATTGAATAGCCAAAATAGGAGGATACATTGTCCGGGGATCAAAGGACCTGGGGATGCATCATCGCTTGACATTGCTACCACAAAGAATATGCAAACACTTATTCAATTTGGAGACAGTCTGTTGAAGTCTTGAAGAAGCCAGTTTCAAGGGTGAATTTCGAAACCAGTCAACCCAAGCCAGTTCAAGGAGAGGGTAAATGTAGAAGCTCTTAGTCGCAGCATCACCAATTCACTATTTCAGTATTCCATACTAAAGCTAATACTGATAGATAGAACTAATTATTAAGAGTAATTGAGTAAAACAAATAATTAAAAAAAACCCTATTTTTCATCCCCTTTTCACCATTGAAAATTTGAAATTTTGAACAAAGTAAACTACCACCACTGGATTAATAATCACTAATGACTAATCATACATATAAGCTGCTTACCAAAACCAAGGACCTGATAGATATAAAGAAGGAATTCGGCACACCGGCGTGCAATTGTGCGAGTCTGTGAGTGCGAGAGGAGGAGAAATCAGGGTTTTTTGCGGTTGATTTCGTATTGTCGTTCGTACGCACTGGTCCCTGGAACTGGAAGCATAAAAGCCCTAGTGAATTTTGGATTCTTCAATTGGAAGCACTGAACCGAAAGCAGAGGATTGAGAATTTCTGAATTTGAGAGGAAGAATTCTTGAATTGAAAAAATACACAGCCCAAAGGAAATTAGGTCGATTCGGTAGTGTCGGGTTGTGTATGTTAGTATGTAGACTCCAAAGCCCAAAGGAAATTAGGTCCCATTAGTCCAAGACTCCAACCCAAAGGCCCCAAACCATTTTTTCATTTTGGAATTAATGTGAATTTTGAGGCCCTGGGCCCAAGCCAAAAATTGGAAGCCCTAGGCGGTTGCCTAGGTGGCTTGGCCCAAGGGCCGACCCTGTTCATATGAATAAACTAGGGTTTCGACTTGATGGTCATTTGTTTTGAATTTGTTTTCTAGGGAAAAAATCAACTTACTTTACCATAAAGCTATACCATAACAGTATATCATTTGCAAAGATTTGAAGTTTTGCACACGAGCATGTTAAGATAGCTTATCTAGATTATGTGCACTCTAATTGGTTTAATAGGTTTCTTCTGGACAATGTCATAAAGATACTGGGTTATTTTGAGAAAATGAGGTATTTTTTTAAGGTCAAAAAGAAGAGATTGAGTGAGATATCATTCACTTTTGGTTGGTAATCGATCCATGCTTTACAAATTAGTGAAGTTGCTTGGTGAGAAGAGGATTGTTGAGTTGCGGTATTTGCCTGTAGTTGAAGTGTTGTAATTGCCATGAAATTACAAAGTAGGGAAAAATATTTCAATTTTTGGTATTGACACTTGTGAGGTTTTAGAGGATGTGGTAGAAATACGAAAAGCAGATGTTGACAAACAAGTTGAGCGGAATGCATGCTAAGCTATGGATGTTTTTTATGAGTGCATAGAGAGTGATGATTTGAATGTTGTGGATGAAATTGATAGTGTAAATGCAAATGATAAAATGGAAGTAGATGTAGAGTGTGGTGAAGTCCAGTTAGAGGAAAATGCATATGAAATTCAATTATAGGCAAATACAAATGAAAATGCTAAGGTTAGGACGGAACAAAAATGAGGGACCTATGGGGAGTGAAGTAAATGAGGAGCCCATTGATGATATACTTGCCTACAAAGTTAAGGTAGAGGCTAAAATAGATAAAGTAGCCGAGGTTAGGGCAGAACAAAATGATCAACTTGCATGTGAACCTTCCGTGGTTGAAAAATATATACAAGATGAGGAACTTGTAGGTGAATAAATTAAGTGCAGGGCTTGGAAATTCACCACCTACTGATGAAAATGTGGAGCCTGCAATCGATGAACCTAATCAGTAAATGCATAATGCACCCCTTGTTGATGAAATTGTGGAGCCTGCAATTTATGAACCAGGTCAGCATGTGCATGATACATCCCTTGCTAATGAAATGTGGAACATATTGGGGCTGCATAACCAACTGGGAAATATGAATATGAAAAAAGCCTACTAGATGTTTTTAGTGATCCATAATATGAGTAGGAAGAAGATGTACTTGTAGATAATCATGATGCAGATACATTCTTCAGGTTGAGTGAGGGTTTTAATATTGGTGATTAAAATGAGGGCTCAACATGAGGGTCATGCAGGTGGTGGAGATGGTGATGAAATAGACTATGATGACTCAAATGATCTTAGAAGCAGTCCGCGGGAATAAAGAAGAATGTTTCTCTTCCAGAGCCAGGAATGAGCCTTGATTTAATCCTTCAATTGACTTAGTATGAAAATCTCAAAGCATCAATTTTATAGGCCAAGAGCTAAATTTGGAAAAGTTGTCAATGGAATTATAGCTGAACACTACAAGATCTTGTGGGACTATAGTGAAAAAAAAAATCTAATCCTAGTAGTACATTGCAAATTGAAAAGAACTAATCCTATGTGAGACATTCAACTCTTCCATAATTGTTGCAAGAGAAAAGCCTATTATCTCATTATTGGAGAATACCAGACATCAACAAAATGATGATGATGAATACCAAAACGAAATCAGCACAAAGATGGGACCCAGCATTTGGTCTTAGAATTATGAGTATCATTGAGAAAGCTGAGGCAGATGCAAGGTACTTAAATGTAGATTATGGTATTAGTGAAAAATTTAAGATCAGCAATAGGGATGGATTGAGATGGACTGTGAACTTCATGAAACGTGAACGTCCATATAGAAAATGGCAACTTACTAGAATACCTTGTGCTTATGCAATCTCTAGTATTGTTATCAAGGAACATTGACATAAATGAGTATATTGATGTATGCTACAGTAAAGAAACTTACCCGAGGACATATAGCCTAGTCACACAACCAATTTCAGGTTTTGAGTTATGGCCAGAGCTGGAAAACTATCCTTTAAATCCACTTGTGAAGAAGAAGCAGACACGTAGATCCAATAAGATGAGAAAAAGGTCCCAAGTTAAGCCACCTGTGAAAACCAAAATGGCAATGATAGGTGGGAAGATGACATGTAAAAGATAAGAAAAAGTCAAGCTATAACAAGAGAACACGCAAGGTTACCTTGCTTATAGATGCAAATTTACAACTATGTTTACAAGCAGATACACAGCAGGATACATAGCTAGCTACATCATAGGGCAAGCGAAATGCATCTACATTTAATAAAGCACATGTAAAGAAGAATAAATCCAGGAGAAAAGAACATAGATTTTAGTAATGAACTTTTTGTGTGATGAATGTGTTGTATCATGAAATTTTGATGATGTACAAATGAATATTCCAATAGAGAGAGAGAGTTAAACTTCTTTTTGTTTAGCGACTATTTTACTTTGAATTGGGTCATGTCTAAATTGGAAGTGAAACGGGTTGGTTTGGAATTGATCATAATTAATTGAAACTATTTCTTACATATTTAAAAAGGTTTGGGGACCTATGATGCAATTGGTTTGAAAGGTTGGGACCTATGCTGCAACTAATTTAAAAGGTTTGGAACCTATTCTTCAACTTATTAAAAGGTTTGGGATTTGCACTGCACCACCTACAAAATGTTTTAGAAAAACAATTTCCATTGTATTTTGAATCATTTACTCAATACAGAAAGGGAAATTGTAAACAAAACAAAATAGGGCAGCTCTGCTGATTAATAAGATATTTTATTACTAGAAAATAAGTTATAAGGCCACAGACAACACACACTTCCTCACTTAGAAACCTATATCCCAAAACACAATCCTAACATTTGAGCTCAAATATAACCTACCCATTTCACGAAAACTTTACATACAAATCCAAAGCGCCAAGTTTTCTACTCACTATGGCTTTTTAAACGAAGAATATTTATTTTAGCTTCCATCTCCATCCTTACCCATAGAAAACTTAGGGATTAGCTCATTGGATCTAGCACACATTGTAGGATTGCACCAGTCAAAGAAAGTTACATTCACCTATATCTTGATGCTATTGGCAAGTTAGAAATCTTCTTCCTAAGCTCAAGTTAGTCCATAAGGTCTTCATTTGTACAGGGTAACCACATAGAAATATTTATTTCCATCTTCGTGCTAAATGTTTTTGGTAGTTATCCGAAGAGATAAATAAATAGGACAGGACATGGCCGAAAACAAAGAGTGATTTGTACAGTTAATGAGGATAAATTTGTGATTGACTAGAATGCCCGTATTTATATTGGTCAAAATTTCCAACTTTTTTCATTTTCCAAGTCAACTAAGGGAGGAATTTACGTTTTTCGTCATTTTGGACTCCATGTGTGAAATTCTCAAAGGTTTGGGATCTCTAATTACACAAATTGAAGGTTAAGGTAAAAATCGCAAAAATGAAATTGCTATTGCAATTACCCATGTAGTTTTTATTTAGGGATGGCAAGGGCACAAGTTCTAGGTGATCGTCTGACATTTTCCTGTCCCGTTACCGGGGGCGGGGCATTTGCCCCATTCATTAAAGTAAACAATAATATAGTTATTAAATTTTTAATTAATTTATTTATTTTTAAAAGTTAAGTTATTCGAATATAGTTGGTAAACTAAGGTATTTATTGTTTATTATATTTCTTAGATAATTTTAGTTGTCATCTTCTATTAGAATTAATGAAATTTCGTTGAGTTTTCCATTTAAAGTACTGAAATTTTTTTTAAAAATAAAACAGGGCAGGGGCAAGGCCCCTATTACCCTGTACCCGCCACCCGATTACTCAATTACGTGGGTAATCTCTGTCCCGTTCGGGGTGAGGTTCGCGAGTATCGAGTATAATGGATTTTTTTACCATCCCTAATTTTATTTAGACCGGACCATTAGAGTCCAAATTGGAAATGGATATTTTTTTCCATCATAGAGTTTAAGATGGGTGTCTGGGAAACTTATTTTATAAAACCATAATTTCGGCCAGTTACTTAATTGATATTAATAACATCATGTTATAGGTAATTAATGATCTAGTTGATACCTTAAAAAAGTGCATGACCTATACATAAATATTTATAGAGTTGTCTAAAATTCTCTTAAAAACCCAACAACTTCCAAACATAACTGGAAGTGATGTGGCACGTGTTGTAAGGTCCCAAATTTTATATTTTTAAGTTGGTTGGTATAGCTCATTTAAGAAACGAGTTATGGAAGCTCAACCTATTTAAAGTTATGAAAGCTCGAATTATAAGTTATTTAAAAGTCCAACAATTTAAGACATTAAATTTAAGTAAATTTGATTACAAAAATTTAATGAATAGGATTGCCATAATAGTCATCTACAATTCTACATGGCATTTTACATACGCAACTCAGGTTTGAATCACCATGCAGATTTTTTATAAAATTATTATTGAGTTAAAAACTTCTTATTTCGCGTATTCAAAATAATTATATCAAATTAATTGGATGAAATAATTGTTTTATTAATGAGCATTCATAGGGATAGATTGCAAATCAGAATAATAGTTCATTTTCCTCTATTTTTTTATTATATAAATGTTCTATAAAAAATATTTTTATGAGCTTAAAACTCTTTAAATTCCTAATTAAAGACTCACTTTAACAAAGTAAATGATAATATAACTCCCTCATATTTAGCTTACATTTAGTCTTTTACTAGAAGAGGATGTTACAAGAAGAGAAAAGTCATTTTTTCATTATACCTCCCTCAAATTTGAATTTAATCTTATTTTCTCTCAAAATATCTTTTATGTTAAATTAAGTTTAAAGGAATAGCAAGGGTATGAAACAGAAAAGGCTTTTACACATTTTGCTCCTTTAAATTTCAAGAAAATTAAGGTAGGTAGATGTGCAAGTAGTTATTTCATTTTCAAATTATAGTTTTCCGTTAAAAGTATTAATAAATTGGTACTCTGAGTATGATACTTCAGCATTGCTATAGTTTGAATGAACATTTTCTGGCTCTACGTATTATAATAATTCTATAAAAATTTAATTTTGTCGAAAATCCATTTATGTGAGACGGTAAGAATCTATAGTTCGAATTTTCTAATTTAATAACAAAATGTACTGATAATATCTATTGAGTTTCAAACTCATGAATTAACTCCCTTTCCACAGATTCATTTAATTTGCTTATGGCATAGATGATGGTAGATGAAAATGTATAGTGCTATGGAGAAGCCGGAAACTTAAAATTTTTATTCAATTATGAAATTTTAAGTGTTTTTTTTTTAAATAAATAGATTTGTATGAACATCATTTATAAGACTATTCTAAGAAGATGTTTATGAATTAGTTATGTTTAAAAGTAGTTATGTTTTATAGAAATTAACGTACACATTATCATTCATGTTAATAATGCAAGCGATAAGATTTAGTGTTGTTGTTTTTAAAATTTCGATTTCTGTTCTTGACTTCAAAAATTCGTAACTCAATCATTACTCGAAATTTTTGGACAAAACTAGTTGGATTTTATAACCTCGTGGTTTAGCTACTGACTAAACTTGAAATCTTGTCAATCCGATGGTTGTAGAATTTTATATGAGTAAATTGCCCTAGTTTACCTTCCAAACCGAGTCACTGTGGGTTTTGGAAAATATTTTAGTGTCTCATATGTTGTCGAGATTAATAATTATGTAAACGAATTTATTTTGACACTTGTTATGCATAAAAGAAGAAAACAGTTTAATTTTTTACTATTTAAAGATGTGCATACATAAAAAAATTATTTAAAACCTTTTATTTATTTGGTAAATACATGCATGCCATTGTCCATGTAATAAAGTAGGTAATACGTATGAAAAAATATATTATTTGAAAAAAAAAAATCTTTAGCAAATTCTTAAATTAAACCTTTATGCTTTCCGCTAAAAGTATAGTTAATTACTAAATCTACAAATAATATATAATCATTCTAGTGACGTTTCAGTCCATTCAGGTCGGACGGAGTGCTACACGTGTAGTGATACAGTTCAACTCGATATTCAAGTACATGTCACAATTTTTGTCATTTCAAACTTCATGTTATTTTATTAAGGAGCCTAACAAGTCAACCAAGTTAGCTTGATGAAGAAGGATACGATATGATTGTGTGATTGCACAATTGAAATCGATGATTGAGCATGATTAATTCTAGGTCAAATGTATGAATTAGGGATGCAAATGAGGTGGGATTTGGGTTCAGGGGCCTGCTGGGGATGTTTGGAAGGTGGGTCAATCTTAAAATACCCACGTTTCACATTTGCTTATTCCTATGTTTGATCTCCATTTTTTCAAAACTCACTTTCAACAATACATTTTTTTCATAAAATAATTTTACACGTAAATCAATTTTTTTTTACCATACATTCTCCAAAAATAAAATAAAAAATTGTTATTTCAAAATATAATTTCATAAAAAAGGGCTCGAATAGGGACTTGCTTTTTAATATTTAAATACGATTTAAAATATAAAAATAAAAGTCCGGGTGTGTTTGAGGTAAATGCCATATTTTCCATCCCCGTTGATTTTTATTTAACCCTTGTTTGATCCCCATTCTTTGGAAAAAAATGAATTCTTTTACAGTGGTTTGATATCATTTCAACCATACATTTTTCAATAAAATAATATTATACGCAAATTCAAAACTTTTCCTTATTTTTTAACCACACATTTTCCATCAATACATTATTAAAAAATTCATTTTTCTTCCAAAATGGAGCTCAAATAAGGGCTTAGCTGGAAATCCTCGACCTATCCCAAGTGCATTCTAGACCTTTTAAATAGAGCACTTTGACTATCAAATTTTTAAGTCTATAACACTTTGTTCCTGAGTTGAAATTTAAAAAGTAAAAATAAAAATAAAAAGACCACTTTTACCTTTCAAAATTTATTAACCTCTCCCACCTCCCCCATTTTCATATGGCTTTCTCCCTAACCATTATAAGCATATATTGTTCAAATTTACAACCAATAATCATATATGGAGACCAGTGCCCGAGAAGTAAAATTTAGAAGTTGTAGTAGTTTGTATATACTTGCACGCAAAACACACATATACAGAGAGAGAGAAATATGTCCACTCGACGCTCCATCATACATCTAAAGAGCATGATAATGTTCATAGTAAAGTATTCATCAATTTGAAGTTGTTTAAGCATATGCTTTGAGAAAGTTTGGCTGGTGATTAATGTTTGGGATAACAATGGTAGAATTGTTCGGGTTATTTTTTGTTCATAAATTTACGAAAAATAATCTATCTGTCTAGTCTAGGTGACAATAAATCATTGACAATGAATTAGAAGATCCACTATTACCTAAATTGATACTTCCTCCGTCCCAATTATATGGGCTGAGTTTCCTTATTTTATTGTCCCAAATATATAGTCATGTTTCTTTATTTAGAATGTTTTGTTTTTTAGGTTTACTATTATACCCTTATTTAATATGCCTAGTTATAATAAAACGAGATTTTCCACTTCTTGGAAATATGGACAAAAAAACTCTCTTTTCATCTTCTTTTGCTTGTGATTCTCCCACTTCTTCGTTTCCTTCACTATTTGTCTTCACTAAATATGCTTCTAATAAAATATATTTTCCATTTCTTATCTTCAGAAAAACACTTTCACAAAAACACATACACACGCACTGCCCCCTAATTCTCTACACATGTGATTCTCTGCAAATGTAATTCTCTAAAATCTGTGTCTAAACCATGAGTACGAAATCTAAAAATCATCCACATTCCATCGAAGATACCTGCACAACAATGTTTAGTAATGAACTCGACTCGAAAAAAACGATGAGGCCATTGCTTGATTTGAATGCTCCGCTGACTGAAGATGGTTATATTTTTGCTTCTCAAGAATATCAACATGTTGTCTCTCGGATGATCAAAATCTATCTACCCAAAATCTACGAAGACCAAATTGATGCTCTTGATGATAAACTCGATGCTGATATCAAGAAATAGTCGAGGCCCATTGCATAACCATGAATCTGTATGTCGTGATGCCACAATTTTTTTTTTTAATTTTTACAACAATTTAGTGACAAGGATTAATCTGGTTCAATGCCAATGTTAACAGCAATTTAATCTAGATGTTTTTGCCATGAAACTGGATTAAATTTAAAGCAACGTAATCTGGGTCCCTTTTTTTATATAGTGAATTGAATTCTAGTTTGGAGTAAGTTTTTACATCAACTTACAGCAAGTTTTTTATGCACGGATGTTGACATCATGGTATAGAGTAAAACGATTAAAGCTCCCTCTTTTATGTTCATTGATCCATGAGAAACTACCAACACAAATCTGCAAAGTTACCCAATTGAGTTAATAGCTGCCTTTGTCGTGACTAAAACTTCGAAGTCAAACTGAATGCAATTAGGTAGTTGCCCATTTCTAATCAATTTTTGTTTGTTCATATGTGGAATTTTATAATTGTTAAACCCCAAATTTTCCATCACCTCGATCATGCATGATTGCAATGTCAAATATACGTTGTTCAAATCTTCAGTTGGAAATTTCTCAAAAGCATTCTCCACTGCTAAAACGAAGTCTTCAATTGTAGTTGGAGCCTCTTGATGTTGAACTGAATCAATGGCTCTAAAAAAACCAAGGTCTAAGACATTCATATCGGGGCTGTTTGGAGGTTGACAACATAAATGAATATCGAATCCACCCTTTCTCGCTTTTTCTACGAAACTAATATCGTCAACATCCAAATGTGGCTTTGCATTGTCTTGTTGAATGAAGATGGTTCTAGAACTTGAACATCCATTTTTGTTTGATTGCAGGCAACAAATTTTCAATTATACACGATCGGACGACATCTTTAGTTATCGACAAATAGGCTTCGATTCCAAAGTCCCGGCTACACGATTTTTACTATTCCGCTTCGTTGGTTCCTTAGGCACAAATGGACATATTCCAATTTTTTCGTCGAATTCTTCATTTGTAGTAGCATCAAATCGTGGATGAGCAACGGCAGCCAAAAACATTATCTTCGTAATAAATCTTTTACTTTTACAAGTGCGAAAGGGCTCCGTTTCATCGGGATGGAGATAATACTTTTGTGATGTCTTAGACATATAATACCACTTTTCATCAATATGAATTTGATTATGCATCTTAACAAAAGTAGGTGTAGATGTGAGGGTACCTTCATCTACCATTGATAGGAAAATTCTAACCTTGCTTTCTTGTTCTCATCCAACAAATATGGTTTCACGGGATTTGAATTTGGCCGAATATGTCCTTCTTTGACTCTCCTATGTATGGATGATTTTGACATATTCAAAGCCTTCGATAAAGATCTTATATTTGTTCGACGACGGAAAGGGATATCCTTCATCTGTTCGAAATCAATTTCAACTCTTTTTCGACATCTCCTATTCAATAGCTTGGAAGAGAAATCTGGTACATCAATATTTGAAGTACTAAAATATTTTCCTTCATGCCAAATTCTAGAAACTGATTTAGTAAATATAGAAAAGGAGTTGGCAACTTTCGAAATGGTTCCTTTTGCTAACTTTCCATCTTTTCTTTCATGGAGTAGCATCTCAAAAACAACTATTTTTTCATCACATGAGAAGTTTTTCTTCTTAGTTGGATGACACATATTGTTAGCCACTGTGTCGGTAGTGTATAAAGAGTCAACATCTTCTGGGAATTGATTCAAATCAAACTGAAAATTTTGTGGAATGGGTGAATAGTTATCATCTAGTGAAGGAATGTTTTCTGGCGAAAAATTCAATTCAATGGAAATAGTTCTTGATGTCCTACTCATTTTTACTTGTGATTAAATCTATCTACATATCTCTATTTATAATGTGCAGTGATGAAATTCGAAAACAAAAGTGGCATTTTCTGTAGAAAATTCTCGTGAATAAGTTGGCAGACTTACAAACTGAAAATTTGTTTTTATTGAAATTTTAAATTCAGCTTTTTGTGGCGGTAAGTAAAAGTTTTTATCTAAAGTTTAAATTCTAGTTTTTGTTTAATTTGTTTCAAAAGTTCAAATTATGGTTCCAATGAATCTCATCAACATAATTAACTACTTTCAACAATAATTTACTACTACTAGTTGTTGAAAATTAAATAAGGGTAAATTAGGAAAGTTTTTTGCAAAAATTTCATTTTCAATGACATTAAATAAGATTTCTTAATCCGTGTGAAAAATCAAACCAGCCATATAATTGGGACGAAGGGAGTATCTAACACTATTAATGATAGATAGTATTACTCATTCATGCTTGAATTCTTCGTTACTAAATCATTAAAGAAAATCACACAAAAAAGAAGAAATGGACTAATAAGAAAAAATGACCTTAAAGTCTTATTTTTACTCCATTTTCTCTATTGAATTTGCAAATCTATTGGTTTCACTATTTGAGGTGGCTTTTAAGAGAATGTTTGAAAGGAATTAAAATAAGATTTTTAGTGAATTGTGATAAAAGTTTTTGAAATATGTGATTGAATAGTTGTGAGATCCATGAAACATGCGATTTGTTTGATTTTGACTTAAATTAAAAATCAAATTTTAATCCGTACCAAACATGCTGTAAAGTTAGTGGAGGTTAAATAACCCTCCATCCGGGGAGGGTGAGCGAATTAAGCCCCTCTTTATCTTCCATTATTTCAAAATTCTTTTTTTTTTCAAACTCATTTTAACTATATATTTTCACAATAAAATATTTTACGCGTAAACATAAAATTTTTTCTATTTTTTAACAATATATTTTCCAAAAAATCACTATTACGAAACTCATTTTCATTGAATAAAATAGACAAACACGGATAAGGGAAGGAGGTAAGAATGATACTATTTTTTTTTTTTTTTTATTTTCTCTTCATATTTTTTCCTTTATCTTTCATTTTTTAGGAACCAAAATAAGGTTATAATAGGGATCCAAGTTCCACAAAGTTAAAATATTGGGGGACCCAAGTGCTTCATTTAAAAGGTGGAGGGATCCCAAATAGAATTTCCCCAGAAGGTTTTTCTTCTTTCTTTTTCCCTACAAACAAACACAACTATCAGTGTCCAATTTGCTCAACTTGCGTGGCCAACCCCAAGACGGCGATACACACTCTCTCACAACTATTTCTTCCTTCGATCTCATCGATAATTGCCGCATAAGTATCAGCTTCGCCGTGTAACTGTGGCGGTAGCAGGGCGTTAGATTCAAATAAGCGCGTTTCGCAAGAATTTGTTGCTCTAATAAGAAAAAGAGGAAAAGGGATGGCACCGCCGGCGACAGAAGGTGGTGGTGGTGACGATGGAGGAGGAGGAGGAGGAAGGCAACAGCAGCAGCAGCAGCAGCAGCAGCAGCAGGGTTTTGGACAGATGCTGACGGGAATTATAAGAGTGGCAGTGTTTTGGTACTTTGCATCCAAATTCTTTGGACCTAAGAAAACCCCCACTCAAACCTCTAATCAGATCTCCAATCTCTTCCACAAGGGTGAACCTCTGGTCCGTCTCTAAACCTCCCTGAAATTTTGTATAATATAGTGTTAACGTATATAATCATAAACGAGGGTATATATATGTACACGGACTTATGATTTGTATAGATTAGCACATATCCCCGACTCTAATTAATGAACACGCACTGTATACCAAAAGTTATGTGTATACATACACAAAGATGCACAAAAACATGCTAGATGAGTTGTAATTAACAGTTGATAGGGTATAATTCTTGCCATTCACTTGTTTAAGTTTCTGTACTTTGAGAAGGATTTTTTAATCAAAATAATTGAAAGTTTCAATTTTTAAGAGTTTAGTGTAGCGGGGGCTGTATAGAAAAGTAGAATTTGTTATCAAGCTTTTCAAGATATCTTGAATTCAGGAAGTGTCATATTTAAATGGGATTGCTCAAAGAAGTAAAATTGTTTAGAAGACTTGATTTTGAGGAGTACAAGGCTCACAGTGGTTTAACGAAGAGAACTTCTCAACAGACTCTTAAGATTTTTAAACTATAAAATATAAGGGATCGACGAGAGAGTGCACACTGTTCATGATATTGTTGAAAGACTTGATTTTAAAGGGTTGAAATGGTGCTGCCTTACAAATGGGGTCTCAATTTAATTATACATGTTCTAACCCTTTAAAGTTTCAGAGAAGTGGTGTCATTGATAAAAGACAAATTTGCGATGTGATTGTTCAGAACACTTAATTTTGAGGAACTTAGAGAAGAGGAGCTGTTCAAAAGATGAATTTCAATCAAAATGTTGAAAAACTTGATTTCGAAAATGTGATGAACTGGGGGTCTTTATAAGTTTTCTTAAAACACACGATAGTTTTATATCAAATTGTTCATGGTTTTTGAATATATTCATTTGCCTAATAAAGTTGAATCTTTCTAAAGTTCAAACCGGTGAAAGGGCTTGTTTTGAAGAGTTTGGAGTCATGGAATTGTTAACAATTATGAAATATCAATCTAACAGTTCAGCTGTTGGAATCTTTTATGGTTTTTATTGATGTGTGTTTGTCTGAAGAAGATGAATTTTGCAACCAAATTGTTGAAAACACTTGAAGAGTCTAGATGAGAAGGGGTCTGAAAAGCATTATGCTAAAGGAATGGTGATCTTTCACTAACTGGTATAAAAGAGGAAGTTTTAGTCAAATTTCAGAAGTCCGTTGTTCTACCCTTTCCTAGAAGTCCGTCACCAGTGATTTTATTTTGAGTCCCTTCAATTTCAAATGCTAATTTAGTTTGGAAATATATGAATTGCTTTTGGTCCATCTCATCTTTTTCAATAGATTTTTTGGTTTGCCGTTTTGGTTGAATGACTTGCTCTTGAAGTCACTGAAATGCATCTAATAATTATGATGCAGTTGCAGATGATTATTTCCCAAATCATGATATTCAATGTGTACGGTTGCTTTGAACACTATTTTCTTAGGCATTTATGGTATATGTGTTCTGAATTTGTTTTAATGATGTCTAAAAACTTGCTGTGGCCCATTTATAAGAGAAAAACATAAACAACTGTCTTTAAAGCCAATTTTCTTAGGAGGGAAAATTGTGATGCATCCCCTCTCTTGGCTACCTGATCCATGAGCATACCATCTCTAGTTCTATTAACAAATATCATCTACAAATCTCGTTTGTTGGATTGAGTACAGTTTCCTTATAAATTGAATAGAGCGCTTTCTATATCATAGCTTTTGGCTTTATACTTCTAAAATTCCACATCATTTCACTTTTTGGCCAAAAAATGATCATCTCTTTGATTTTTCCACTTATTGTCTACCTTCTAACTTGAAACCTTTGTATATTTATTTTCAGGATATGTGGTTGTACCTTTCAGAGCAGGAACATTTTAATGATTTTGGCAGTGAAGGATCACTTTTTTGGCATGAGACAAATATACCTTATGCTGTTTGGGGTCCAGACAGTACCAGGTCTATATCGTTGAAGTACTATCCTTCTGAGGTATCAATTATGGACACGTTATTGTGATGTGTATATACATATATCTTTATATGTGTGTGTGTGTGTGTGTGTGTGTGTGTACACAACTGCTTAAAATCAAACTTCTGAATGTCTACTCCATCAAATACTTCTAGAGTTATGAATGCTTGTGTTGGCTTTCTTTTATTCAGTGTTCATCAAAGGTGTTAAATAAAAGGATTTATTTACCAAAAGTGGAAAATAATATCACTTGTGATTTACCTCTCAGGCTTTAAAGCACAATGGGAGTCTTTATGCTCATGTTTTCTTTGCACGTTCTGGCTACCCACCAGATCCCAACGATCCTGAATACCAGCCATTCGCTGCCTTTGGGCGAACCCACCGTAAGTTCATGTTAACTTATTGATTTTTTCCCTCTCTTCGTTGAAAAGTGGAGATGTTGTAATGTAAAACTCTTAACAAGATTTTGTCCTTGCCTTTAGCTGTTGTAACCTATTTTCCTAAGTCAAAAGCTGACAAAAGGAAGAGTCTGTTGGGGAATTCAGAGGACACTCGTGGTGATGAAAATGTCTCTGAGGTACTCACTGTAATGCTTGTTTGCTGGTTTCTACTCAACCTCCTAAGCCTTTTGGTTGTCATCCTTGCTTCGTAATTTTTGTTTTGGGCTATAGATGAAGTTATTAATTTGAATATACCCTGTGATGATGTTAAGATTTTCTTGCACGTTTTCGTTTTGTCTGTTTTGTGTAGAAACCTATTGCTTTGTTGAAGAATTTAGTCTATTGCTTCAGGTAACTCAAGATGATCAAGTTGACAACAGAGAAGGTGGACCAGTTGAATGGATATCACATTGGAAACCAAATATTACAATCAATTTGGTTGATGATTTCACAAGGTAAATTTTTCTTAAAAGATTTTTTTTGAAATTCTTTTTGAGAATGTCATTTTACTGGCAGTAGTTTCATTGTTATTAGCACACTTGTTTAAATACTTTCTTGTAAAGATGAATTAGCACTTTAAAAATCCTTGTTTAATTCGTATATGCATTACCATTGGTTGCAATTCTAATTTTAGCTTTACTGGACCTTAGCAAGAAGAAGGTTTTTTTGGATTGTGAATTCAGATTTTTCATGACAGTTGATTTCCTTCAAGATTTTTTCATGATGGTATTTTTGAAGTTTTGATGCAATGAAATGATAAACTTACAAGTCTGGCTATCTTGGTCAAGTGAGCTATTGAAGAATAGTCAGTGAAAGGATGCATAAATAGTCTTCAAATTAAGTTTTCTCTTTCCTAGAAATATGCTTCTTCAGTATCATTTTCCTGGAAAGTAGTAGTAAAGCAGAATGTGGATGAGTGTAAACTATCAGTAGGAGGTGGTGTAGCATTTAATTGCTTCTGACTTTAGTTAAATGGTATCACTATGTGCCATTGTAAAAAAAATGAAAGAACAAGCTGGAAAAATGCATTCTCACATGTGATTATGAATGCTGAAGTACTTCTCAGGTTGATTTCATGTAGAGTATGGAAACTGCAGCATTTTATATTTGTAGATTGTGCCATATATTCATGACTTGCATTATGACTCAAAGAAGTTGTTAATGTTTATATTATGGGTTTTCTGTGAATATTGAATTGCAGTTTTTATCCTGGGGAGGTCTTTCCCTGAAATCTGGTGGATGAGATGCATTTATACTGATGTGCCAATTTTTGTGTATTTCTGCAGATATTCCCAAAATGCGGTTCCACCAAATATAGTGCCTTGTATCCTTGAATTATCATCTTCATTTTACATTCACTGTTGGTTTCTTTGTGGAATTTCTCTTACACTTCATTAACTTTTGTTATTCTTGGTGCCTCTTCTCCATGTATTTTGGCTTCTGGTTTGCGCATTGAGAAAGTAAACTTTCCAAGTTGAAGCGATTGACCAATTTGGTCCTGATGTATTGTTAGTTGAGAGCAAACCGATACATTTACATAGCTACAACGTCTTTTCTGTGATTTAAAGCTTCGCTTTAGTAAACAGAAATTGATTGTTGTGGAATGATTGCTTGTGTTTCATTGACTATTTCCCTAATATAATATCGTAAAGTAGCATTATAACAATTACTTTTGATGTGTATCTTTTGAAATTACCAGTGAAAGACATTTTTTGAATTACTTTGTGGTAGCGTTTGCATTTGTACAAATTTTTTTATTCAATCTGACAGCAGGGCTAGTTGAGTAGTGGAGCTTTAGGTTTTGTAACATAGAAAACTTGATGCACCTGTATTTGACCAAGTCAACTATTTTTCTGAGAATATTTTTTTACTTTTATTGATTACTTCATATTTAGCCCCTCTTTGGATTTATATATTCATGAACCTCATTAAAATTTGGAAAGAAAATTGTTGGTAACTTGAAAAGAGAAGGATTTGATGCTTCCAGTTGACAAGGTCATTTACCTTGTTTCTTTTGGATCAAAGGGAAATAGATATTTCACATTTGCTGAAAATGCCTACTCATTTTTTGACCCTTAGTCTAGAATGACAAACTTATGTCAGGGTGAAGGTTTAAATAAGATTTGTAGATAGTAGAGTAGATTTTGACACTCTGAACTATGTTAGATCTCACATAAAGCTGAGTAAAAGTCTGCTGAAGACTACCTTGTAAATGTGAAATAACAGAATTAATTATTTCTTTGGATTGATTAAATTCTATGATACTTGAAGATGCAGAAAAGCATAATTCTCTGTATATATCTTTGTGTATAATATTTGCATCTAATCAAGATTGTATGATATGATTCAGCTTACCAAATTTGTTGCATGCCTCTGTATTTTGATTGAATACATGGTTTGCCCATCTCCCAGTGGTTTCACAAGTTTTGGTTACTTTGTTGATTTCAATTCATGTTTGTTCAGCTTTAAGTTTTGCATTTCTATGTGTTAGCAATTCACAGCCTTTTGCTTATGTTAAGATTTTTGTTTTCTGTTGGTGCCTCTTTAACTGAGTAGCAAGAGGTGCCATCAAGACTTTTCCATGCAAAAATTGTTTGTTAAGAGTTTTTATATTTTTAGTTTTTCAATATACACAGTGGTAGTTTATCCAATTCTATTATCTCACAATAGGGTGACAAAAGCTTTATGTTGTTCCATTCCTTGACTTGAATTCTAAGTCTTGAATATTGAGCCCACCACAGGAAATTACTATCCAACAGTCTTCTTCAATGAGTTTTGGTTGCTTAGAGATAAGTTAATACCGTTAAATGAAACAGTGAATGAGTTGCAACTGCACTTAGAGGTGAGTCCCATAAGCATGACCAAGTGGCAACTATTCCTGCAGATTGATCAATCATTCCAAATTCACCGGAGCTATGGAAGCATGCTTGAAGGTGAAGCTGATGAACTCAAGGTACTGATATCATCTCTTATTGTACCCATTATGTTCATCTTGACATGGACTTTTTCAAAAGCACCCAAAAAAACAAAAAAAAAAAAAAGGGAAAAATGTCAGAACTTAAAATGATATTTGATTGAATTATGTGGTGGTTTTCTAAATGTTTTGCTCATTGTACAGAGAGTTTTCCTAGAAGGAAATCCTTATCTTCTGGCCATTACCATGGTGGTTTCACTCCTACATTCTGTGTTCGACTTCTTGGCTTTCAAGAATGGTAGTGACTTGAACACTTTTTCATGTTTACCATGAACATCTTTTTACACATCGTGTCAATATAATTTTCTCTGTGCAGATATTCAGTTTTGGAATAAAAATAAGTCCATGGAAGGACTCTCTGCCAAGTCAGTTATTGTGAACTTTATTTGTCAGCTCATTGTCTTCCTCTACCTGCTTGACAATGAGACTTCATGGATGATACTTGCAAGCTCTGGCATTGGTTGTTGTATTGAGTTCTGGAAAATAGGAAAAGCTATGCACATTGAGGTAAAACTTTCAAGTGTGAATTGAAGTTTCATCTTGACTTTCTAGTCTGAAACTTCAGAAAAATTGAGCAATTTGCATTGAGACCTAGTTCTTTTTTCTTACGGCATCTACTGAAACTACTGTATGGTATATATTAATAATCAAATTTCGTTTATGTTTGTGTTTATGGGTTCACCTCTTCCAGATCGACAGGTCTGGTAGCATACCGATGTTGAGGTTCCGGGACCGGGAGTCATATGCTAAAAACAAGACAAAGGAATACGATGATCTTGCTATGAAGTATCTTTCGTATATACTCTTCTTTCTTGTTGCCTGTTTCTCTCTGTACTCTTTGAAGTATGAACGCCACAAGAGTTGGTATTCTTTTATTCTCTCATCCCTTACAAGCTGCGTTTATAAGCATCACGTCGCTATTTATCTCACTGCCCTCTCTTTCTGTTTATTATGAGTAAGATGCAATGTTAATCTTTGTAAACATGGATATGAACTTTTTATCAACTCTCATTTGGATCGAGTTTGGAGTTCATCCTTGGCGGTAAACATGACTTGCTAAAAAAGATTCTCGATTGGGGATCAAAGAATTTGTTTATCATGTATTTTGTCAGAGTCCATGCAATTTGAGAATCAGATGCATTATATTCTAATCGATAATAGGTAGCGTCAGGAAATTTAGCTACGTTTCATTTTCTTTGCTGTAGGTTTTATTATGATGTGCCCCCAGTTGTTCATCAACTATAAGCTGAAGTCTGTCGCCCATTTACCTTGGAGGCAGATGACCTACAAGTTTCTGAACACGATTATTGATGATCTCTTTGCATTTGTAATTAAAATGCCAACACTACATCGACTTTCTGTGTTCCGCGACGGTGAGTTCTAGTATAAAATTTTGCATTCCTTAAATTTTGACGTCTGAATGAGATGTTTACTGTCGTGTTTTATTCCATCTGAATTGGTTTTTATATATATGAGTTATGACCTTTCTCTTTTGACTTGCAGATCTTATATTTTTGATATATGTATATCAAAGATGGGTCTATCCTGTGGACAAGAAACGTGTGAATGAGTTTGGTTTTGCCGCGGAAGATGATCAGGCTTCTACTTCTACTTCTACTTCTACTGATGCAGCTGAACAAACAGAAGATGAGAAGAAAACTAATTAAGCTATAGCTAGTTTAGATGGAAAGATCAATATTTTCCAACACAAGACAGTTATAAAATATGGGCCGAACAGTCATGTCAGTCTAGTATTTTTTTTTTTTTTCCAGTTTGAATATTGTTTTGATTCGTAACTACCGTGATGTAATCAAGATAATTTTAAATTGCGTGGCTTTATTAAGAAGACGCAGTGTTCAATTGTGTTTAAAGTACTTTAATGTGATCACAGGACAAACTGACTTCTTAGAATCTGTATTATATCTTACAATTACTTCAAGTGAAAAAAAATTTCTGGTACTCTGAGAGTATGGAACTCGCTAACTTATCAATTCAATAGCTATGGGAGTATTGAATGCTACAATCTCAGGGCATACATGTACAAACGTATTTAACAGATTGATTTACACGTGTTGAGTTGACAACATTTCATAGGTTGGTTTAACGCTTTTTTGTCCAAACAGTTAGTGAAATGTTGTTGACTCAGCACATATAAATCGATCTGTTAAATACATTCGTACAAACAGCATAATTTCATACACGAGTGATCGATAGGATGTAAATACTAGAAAATTTGAATATTTGTTTTATTTATATCCTCTGTGATGTAATGAAAATGAAAGTCTAACCGGGTGGGTCTATTAAGATGTAGTTCTCAATTTGGATGCAATGAATTTCTAGGAAACTGTTTTGTTTTGTTTTGTTTATTCTATGATATCGACTTCAAGTCTATGGCATATAGTTAAAGAAAAGTTGCGTCTGATCTCAGACACCTTCTCTTCATCTTCATTGGACATCAGTCGCTGGCATTGGTCAGCATTAGGGACAATATATGAATCACCTTTGGTAAGAAGTGATGACTGATGACACAAATGGGAACACTCCAGTGAGGGTCCCAAACCTTTGACCGTTGGGAAGACGGAATCCTAAACCTTCCATTTCTTACTCTCTTTAATCCAGATGAATGGTAACATTTAATTGACTCTTAAAAACTCGATATTTCATTCATTTAAAATGACTTTTTATCCTAACTTTGAATCAGAAAAAGGAAGAAAGAAGAAAACAAACAGAAAAAGAAGAAAAAACTTCCACATCCTGGACAGCTAGCCACCACTGCA
>NW_019264985.1:539036-539999 GCF_002742605.1 Olea europaea var. sylvestris
CAGCAACAGAGATTCATCCGGCTGGGGTTTCGACAGGAGGGGTGCTTCCCCGAGGTGTTTCTTCAGAGACTCGAAGGCTTCTTAACACTCCGAAGTCCATTGGAATCTCTTTCCTTGCTTCAATATATTGAAGAAAGGTAAGCTTTTATCGGTGGCTCTGGAGATGAAGCGGCTGAGTGCGGCTATCCGGCCATTGAGACTTTGGACCTCCTTCGGTTTCTGAGGTGACCCCATTTCTAGTAAGGCCGCTACCTTTGCCGGATTTGCCTCAATTCCTCTCTGATTTACAATGTATCCCAAGAACTGGCGTGATGCCACTCCGAAAGTGCACTTGAGGGGGTTCAGCTTCATGTTATACTTTCTGAGTATCTGGAAGGTTTGGTCAATATGGCTCATGTGTTCGGCCGCATGGAGGCTTTTGACCAACATTTTGTCCATGTAGAACTCCATGGTTTTGCCAATGAGATCGAAAAACATCATGTTGACTAACCTCTGGTATGTGGCCCTGGCATTTTTCAATCCGAAGGGCATAACTTTATAGCAATACAGCCCCCTG
Organism: Olea europaea var. sylvestris; assembly: GCF_002742605.1. Taxonomy (NCBI): domain Eukaryota; kingdom Viridiplantae; phylum Streptophyta; class Magnoliopsida; order Lamiales; family Oleaceae; genus Olea; species Olea europaea. The sequence continues at coordinate 539,593 of NW_019264985.1, forward strand.
TCCATAATGAATGATGTAGCTTCCTCATCAGGTCGGAACATGGGTATCTGGTTGTATCCTGAGTACGCATCCATGAAACTCAGTAGTTCATGCCCAGCAGTGGAGTCCACCAGTTGATCAATTCTTGGCAGTGGGAAGCTGTCCTTGGGACACGCCTTATTCAGGTTTGTGAAGTCCACACAAACCCTTCACTTTCCGCTGGACTTTTTCACCAGAACCGGGTTGGATATCCACCTCGGATATATGGCCTCTCTGATGAAACCACTGCGGCTAAGTTTACTTACTTCGTCTTTCAGCGCCTCATACCGTTCCGGGTTCAGAGCTCGCCTCTTCTGTCTATGGGGGGCATAGGAGGGGTTGATGTTAAGGTGATGGCAACTGATCCTAGGATCTATTCCCACCATATC
>NW_019264986.1:0-576 GCF_002742605.1 Olea europaea var. sylvestris
TCGCTCGCTCGGCTCGTGGCCTTACCCACCAGCCCACAAGCTTGTGGGCTCATAAAAAATGTGAACAAGAAAGTCAAAAAAATTTTACAAATTTAAAAATAAAAAATAAAAAATTGAGCTCATGGGCTCGGCTCAGGTCAACTCATGAGCTCGCAAGCTTGAGCTCGGCTCATCAAAGAGGTCGTGGGTAGATTGGACGAGTCGAGACCCCATTACCACCACTACTTATTTCTCCGATGAATTTTGCAATCTATACACCTGGTTTATACAATAGGGGGCAACACATAGCTTGGTTCTTCTCTCATTTAAGTTGATTTAATTCACAGAACAGCGGCAACCTCGAAAAGTAATATTAAGATGTACTTAATACAAAAATTAACTAGAAATTTCAAGGAAAGATCCTCTCATCCCAGGGCGCCCATAGTTAGGAAAGGGGGGTGGGGGTCATGTGGCCCTGGATTTTTAGGACAGCTCAAATTTCAATTACTTTCATCTGCATTGTGAAGCAAAACCATGTGTGAAATAGAGAAGCTGACCAATTTTCTGATAACTGGCCTTATTTCAATTAAGTAGTTG
>NW_019264986.1:7486-11496 GCF_002742605.1 Olea europaea var. sylvestris
AAAAAATATTTTGCAATTTAATTAATAGCATTACACTTAAATGGATATTAAATGAAGTTAAATTATATTAAATGGTACTATATTAAATATATAAGGGTAGAATTGGCATATAGCTAAATAAGTAAGGATAAAATCGATATTCAAAAGTTTCTCCTCAATCCACACTTTTAATATATTGTAGATTACTTGGCAGTTGCATAACTGCCTCTTATTTTGATGTAGCTAAAAATTAAAATTTTAGAAAATTTTACTTAGTTTATATTTGGCTCCCATTTTTTTTTTTAAAACTAATTTTTCAATACTCATTTTCATCCTCACATTCTCCTATAAAATGATTTTACACGTAAATCTCAATTTGTTTTAACCACAATCTTCAACATAACATTATCCTAAAATGTATTTTGGCTAAAAAATAAGGCTCAAACAAGGGCTAAAAGTTGATAAAATAGTTGATTAAAAAGTTATGAACTCCATAAAATATGTGATTAGAATTAATTATCGACTTGGAATTAAATTTTTGACAAGCTTTTAACCTACACAAATAGAAGGTGGATAGTTTTGATTGATTCTAAAGTATTCTCATTTTCGTTGAGCTTTAAATTCAAATAATAGTGGGTAAATTTATTTTATTATTAGTTAAATCACATAAAATTTATCGAGGAACTTCAATTTTAGAGACAAAAATAAAATGGCAAATAAATTTGAAGTTTTTAAAAGGTTTTTCACCATGCTTGAATAAGTCTTCTAATTGATCTCAGACATTATACGATTTCGCTTATTGAGTCTGAATGACCTCTAAGAATGTGTGTGAAGGTATCAATCCTTAAATTGTTGCTGCACTGTCAAGGGGTCTTACAGGCAACTCACAAAAGCAAATGGGGTCAATATTTTTGCAATTTTTTATGACAAGTGGGTCCGACCTGGGGCCCACCTCATTGTGAGGAGCTTGTATAAGGCTTGTGAACCTCAATCTGATAGAGCAGCATTCTTCTAATCTCAATTGTGAAAATAACCACCCTAACCGACATAGACAACGAGAATTGGTAAAAATTCTAGGTGAAATACGTAGAAGATGCCCAAAATTTATAGGTTTCAAAGTTTTAATAACTGTGTACAGCCAAAGAACCTCGAGACAATTTGCATCCATAAATATTATCAGTTGACCAAAAATCTAACATCTATTCTGAATATGCCAATTTATTAAAAGACAAGGTGGTCTCTTAACATTTAAATAATTAAAACAATTAGATATGCTGGAAAACTGAAAATGTAAATTGTAATTTACTTTTAGAAATCCAACTTTAATTTTAACTCATGTTTCATAAAAACCACAACTAAAAACCACCATTCATTTATATCATATTATAATTTTTATCGAAACAAAAACAAATAAGAAAATAACTAAAATAAAAAAAAAATTAATTAAAAAAAAAAACCATCTTCTCATATCCACCCAACCCATCGTACAACAACGGTCACCACTAACGTGATAGATTTCTTTCCCTGGTTTCATGATCCAAACCCTTCAATTTCACGACCCAGACCTGTGGGTTTGCATCTCTAAACTAGAGAGATAAATCCCCTAGTTAGGGTACCAACACGAAGGATTTCTTTGCTACCGATCGGTGGTGGTTGTGCTTGTGCTTGTTATGGGACGGGAGTGGGTGAGGTTGACTAGGGAAGATGAATTTTTCTCTTTTTCAATTTTCTTTTCTAATATTTAATTGTTTAAATGCTAAAAGATCATTTTACTCTTCATTAAAATTGGTTAGATTAAGGTCAGACGCTTAACTTTTAATCAGCTAACTATTTTTGAACGAAAAAGGTCAGAGTTCCTTTGGCCACATATTTATTAAAAGTTCGGGATATGGGGCACTAAAATTACAAGATTTAAGACTCAATTACAAATTTTCAAAAATTTTGATGTCTTCACTGCAAATTTTTCTAACTTTAATCCACTTGAATTTGTGCACATAAATAATTAAATTTCTCCGTTCAGTATCCTATTATAAAAAAGACGATCAGAAGAGATTAATTACAAGTCATTTTCATGTTTATGAATATGGTCTACAACACACATACGTTGCACCCGATCCAACCACCCGATCCAATTCAATGACCCATATGTTTATGGGTTCAGACGGATAGCGATGCCCCATTATCATTAATATATGGGCCTCTTTACACTAATAATTAAGTCATCATCTAATTCCTCTCCAATGCCATTCATTGTTTCTTGACTAATTAATGCTCTTTGTTTTTTGTTTTTAGTTAATTTTTATTTGTTTATTACTTGAAAGTATTATTGATGTTATTTATTAATATAATACAAAAATACTAATTAACTTACCATATTTCACTTAAAATCCAAGCCCCTATTTGATTTGACTAAATGATGAGATTTTTAGTAGATTTTGATAAAAGTTGATGAAATGTTCGATTGAAAAATTGATAAAAATTATGAGTCTCGTAAAATATGTGATTAAAATTAATTAGTGATTTTAACTTATTTGTCTAGGGATTTAAAGACAATTGAAATATTTTCGAAAAGAGTCACGATTATTAATGATTACATGTGGTAAGAAGGGTCATTATCATATGAGTTGTATAATCCTCTAGAACCACAACCTCTTTTGGCAAATCAATTTGGTCTCAATCACATGTTATATTTTTATAGAGCAATTCCATTTGTGTAAAAAATTGTTTCATAAAAATACACCAGAAATCTCATATTGTGCAGATCCCATGTTGTGATAAAAAATGTCAAAAAATCACCCACCCCCTAGTGTTGTGTCTATTCTGTAGTGTTTCTATGTGTGCAGTTTCTATACACACATCAATGCTCATTTTTATATTTTGTTTGTTACAAAAAGTTAATGAGGCTCGAACTTGTGATCAATAATGTGCTCTCAAAATTTGGTAAAAGTTATACTACCGAAAGCACAACTCTTTTAAGTTGGGGCATTTTTACAGGATGGTAAAATGTGTCTTCATCGTGGCCCTTCATCTGCCATCTTTACAATCTTAGCTCCGTCCCTGGTTGATTACAACATAAACTTGGAAAGTATCGATGCATGAATTTCTCGTACAAGATTCAAATCATTTGCATGCATGCTAATTTGTACGTTAGGCGGAGTTCAAAGCTCCACTATACGAAAAATTATACCCTTTTTGACCAATAAAAATATTCAAGAATTATATCAAATGCATGAAAAACGAAAGTCGAAAACTCCAATTATATTTAATAATTCTTCATTTTCTATTATAAATATTTTTATATAATTCATGCATTCATATCTTCATTTCATTTACATGATCAATTAAAGATATACCATTTCATTTTTTATGATTAAAAATAAAACATGAATTAATGCTGACGTTAAACAATAATTTTTTAGTTTCTTAAATAATTCTGCATTTTGAAATTTTTATTTTATGTAAAATATCAAGATATAAATACAAGAACTTGTACGCATTATGTATTCTTTAAGAGTCACAGTTTGTGTAGCAAATATGTGGTCTTTATTCAGGCTATTTCTGCCTCTATCTCTACTTATCATTCTTCATGCTGAAGGTGGAAGCTTCAACAAGAAAATTAGCCCATTCAATAATTCGATTTCGGCAATTTTTGTGTTCGGAGATTCAACTGTTGATTCTGGCAACAATAATTATTTGGAAACTCCTTTTAAAAGCAATTTTCCACCTTATGGAATGGATTTCAGCAACCATATTCCCACAGGAAGGTTTACAAATGGCCGCCTTGTCACTGATTTTATAGGTAACAAACTAACAATTAACTTTTTTTTTTTTTTTTTAAATCTAATTTTTTTATTCAATAAAATTAAATCTTTGTGTGTTTATTTTGTAAACAGCTTCATACATAGGGATCAAAGAGTATGTACCACCTTATTTGGATCCAAATCTAAACTTGGAGGAGTTGATGACTGGAGTTTCTTTTGCTTCGGCCAGCTCCGGGTTCGACCCCCTCACACCTACCCTAAGCGTGCGTA
>NW_019264987.1:0-11495 GCF_002742605.1 Olea europaea var. sylvestris
GAATGCTTAGAGAATCGACGGACGAAGAATTGAGTTTAACTTTTGCAAACGGTGTTCGCTTTGGGCCTATTAGAACTTTTTGGCAATGTAGGGACCGTTTTGGATTGAACTCACCACTTCGTCGTGACGTACGAGGGATTTTGGCCATTCTTTGAAAGAATGAGCGCTTTCATATTTAGAACGCTTGGAGAGTCGGCGGACGAAGAATTGAGCGTAACTTTTGCACACGGTGTCCGTTTTGGGCCCATAAGAACTTTTTGGAAATGTAGCGACCGTTTTGAATTGAACTCACCACTTCACCGTGACGTAAAAGGAATTTTGGCCATTCTTCGAAAGAATGAGCGCTTGTATATTTAGAACGCTTGGAGAGTCGGCGGACGAAGAATTGAGCGTAACTATTGCACACGGCGTCCGTTTTGGGCCCATAAGAACTTTTGGTAAATGTAGCGATCATTTTTGATTGAACTCACCACTTCATCGTGACGTATGAAGGACTTCGGCCAATTTTTGAAAGAATGAGCACTTGCATATTTGGAACGCTTGGATTGTCGGCGTACGAAGAATTGAGCGTAACTTTTGCGCACGATGTCCATTTTGGGCCCATAAGAACTTTTTGGAAATGTAGCGACCGTTTTAGATTGAACTCAGCACTTCGTCATGACGTATGAGAGATTTTGGCCATTCTTCGAAAGAATGAGAGCTTGTATATTTGGAATGCTTAGAGAGTCGACGGACGAAGAATTGAGCGTAACTGTTGCACATGGTGTCCGTTTAGGGCCCATAAGAACTTTTTCGTAATGTAGCGACCGTTATGGATTGAACTCACCACTTCATTGCGACGTATGAGGGATTTTGGCCATTTTTCAAAAGAATGAGCAATTACATATTTGGAAGGCTTGGACAATCGGTGTACGTAGAATTGAGCATAACTTTTGAACACGGTGTCCGTTTTGGGCCCATAAGTACTTTTTGGAAATGTAGCGACCATTTTGGATTGACCTCACCACTTCGTCGTGACGTACGAGGGATTTTGGCCATTCTTTGAAAGAATGAGCGCTTGTATATTTAGAACGCTTGGAGAGTCGACGGACGAAGAACTGAGCGTAACTTTTGCACAAGGTGTCCGTTTTGGGCCCATAAGAACTTTTTGGAAATGTAGCGACCGTTTTGAATTGAACTCACCACTTCGTCATGACGTATGAGGGATTTTGGCCATTCTTCGAAAGAATGAGCGCTTGTATATTTAGAACACTTGGAGAGTCGGCGGACGAAGAATTGGGCGTAACTATTGCACACGGCGTCCATTTTGGGCCCATAAGAACTTTTAGGAAATGTAGCGACCAATTTGGATTGAACTCACCACTTCGTCGTGACGTATGAGGGACTTCGGCCATTTTTTGAAAGAATGAGCACTTGCATATTTGGAACTCTTGGATTGTCGGCGTACGAAGAATTGAGCGTAACTTTTGCACACGGTGTCCGTTTTGGGCCCATAAGTACTTTTTGGAAATGTAGTTACCGTTTTGGATTGAACTCACAACTTCATCGTGACGTACTAGAGATTTTGGCTATTCTTAGAAAGAATGAGCGCTTGTATATTTAGAATGCTTGGAGAATCGACGGACGAAGAATTGAGTTTAACTTTTGCAAGCAGTGTCCGCTTTAGGCCTATTAGAACTTTTTGGAAATGTAGCGACCGTTTTGGATTGAACGCACCACTTCGCCATGTCGTATGAGGGATATCGGCCGAAAGAATGAGCTCTTGTATATTTAGAACGTTTGGAGAGTCGGCGGACGAAGAAATGAGCGTAACTGTCGTACACGGTGTCCGTTTTGGGCCATTAAGAACTTTTCGGAAATGTAGCAACCGTTATGGATTGAACTCACCACTTCGTCGTGATGTACTAGGGATTTCGGCCAATTTTCAAAAGAATGAGCACTTGCATATTTGGAAGGCTTGGATTGACGGCGTACGAAGAATTGAGCGTAACTTTTGCACACGGTGTCCATTTTGGGCCCATAAGTTCTTTTTGGAAATGTAGCAACCGTTTTGGATTGAACTCACCACTTCGTCGTGACGTATGAGGGATTTTGGCCATTCTTTGAAAGAATGAGCGCTTGTATATTTAGAACGCTTGGAGAGTCGGCGGCTGAAGAATTGAGCGTAACTTTTGCAGACGGTGTCCGTTTTGGGTCCATAAGAACTTTTTGGAAATGTAGTGACCGTTTTGGATTGAACTCACCACTTCGTCGTGACGTATGAGGGATTTCGGCCATTTTTCGAAAGAATGAGCACTTGCATACTTGGAAGGCTTGGATTGTCGGCGTACGAAAAATTGAGAGCAACTTTTGCACACGGTGTCCGTTTTGAGCCCATTAGAACTTTTTGGAAATGCAGCGACCGTTTTGGATTGAACTCACCACTTTGCCATGACGTACGAGGGATTTCGGCCATTTATTGAAAGAATGAGCACTTGCATATTTGGAACGCTTGGATTGTCGACGTACGAAGAATTGAGCGTAACTTTTGCACACAGTGTCCGTTTTGGGCCCATAAGTACTTTTTTGGAAATGTAGTGACCGTTTTGGATTGAACTCACAAATTCATCATGAATTACAAGGGATTTTTGCCATTCTTCGAAAGAATGAGCGCTTGTATATTTAGAACGCTTGGATAGTCGATGGACGAAGAATTGAGTTTAACTTTTGCACACGGTGTCCGCTTTGGGCCCATAAGAACTTTTTGGAAATTTAGCGACCGTTTTGGATTGAACTCACCACTTCGTCATGACGTATGAGGGATTTCGGCCATTTTTCGAAAGAATGAGCACTTGCATATTTGAAACGCTTGGATTGACGGCGTACGAAGAATTTAGCATAATTTTTGCACACGGTGTCCGTTTCGGGCCCATAAGTACTTTTTGGAAATGTCGCAACCGGTTTGGATTGAACTCACCACTTCGTCATGATGTAAGAGGGATTTTGGCCATTCTTTGAAAGCATGAGTGCTTGTATATTTAGAACGCTTGGAGAGTCGACGGACAAGGAATTGAGCGTAACTTTTGCAGCCGATGTCCGTTTTGGGCCCATAAGAACTTTTTGGAAATGTAGCGACCGTTTTAGATTGAACTGACCACTTCGTCGTGACGTATGAGGGATTTCAGCCATTTTTCGAAAGAATGAGCACTTGCATATTTGGAACGCTTTGATTGTCGACGTACGAAGAATTGGGTATAACTTTTGCACACGGTGTCCGTTTTGGGCCCATAAGTACTTTTTGGAAATGTAGTGACCGTTTTGGATTGAACTCAAAACTTCATCGTGACGTACTAGGGATTTTGGCAATTCTTCGAAAGAATGAGCGCTTGTATATTTAGAACGCTCGGAGAGTCGACGGACGAAGAATTGAGTTTAACTTTTGCACACGGTGTCCGCTTTGGGCCCATAAGAACTTTTTGGAAATGTAGCGACCGTTTTGGATTGAACTCACCACTTCATCGTCACGTATTAGGAATTTCAGCCATTTTTCGAAAGAATGAGCACTTGCATATTTCGAACGCTTGGATTGTCGGCGTACGAAGAATTGAGCATAACTTTTGCACACGGTGTCCGTTTTGGGTGCACAAGTACTTTTTGGAAACGTAGTGACCGTTTTGGATTGAATTCACAACTTCATCGTGACGTACGAGGGATTTTGGCCATTCTTCGAAAGAATGAGCGCTTGTATATTTAGAACGCTTGGAGAGTCGACGGACGAAGAATTGACTTTAACTTTTGCACACGGTGTCCGCTTTGGGCCAATAAGAACTTTTTGGAAATGTAGCGACCGTTTTGGACTGAACTCACCACTTCGTCGTCACATGTGAGGAATTTTAGCCATTTTTCGAAAGAATGAGCACTTGCATATTTCTAACGCTTTGATTGTCGGCGTACGAAGAATTGAGCATAACTTTTGCACACGTGTCCGTTTTGGGCCCATAAGTACTTTTTGGAAATGTAGTGACCGTTTTGGATTGAACTCACAACTTCATCGTGACGTACTAGGGATTTTGGCCATTTTTCGAAAGAATGAGCACTTGTATAATTGGAACGCTTGATTGTCGGCGTACGAAGAATTGAGCATAACTTTTGCACACGGTGTTCGTTTCGAGCCCATAAGTACTTTTTGGAAATGTCACGACCGTTTTGGATTGAACTCACCACTTCGTCGTGACGTAAGAGGGACTTTGGCCATTCTTCGAAAGCATGAGCGCTTGTATGTTTAGAACGATTTGAGAGTGGGTGGACAAAGAATTGGACGTAACTTTTGCCGACGGTGTCCGTTTTGGGACCATAAGAACTTTTTGGAAATGTAGCGACCATTTTGGATTGAACTCACAACTTCGTCATGACGTACGAGGGATTTTGGCCATTCTTTGAAAGAATGAGCGCTTGTATATTTAGAATGCTTGGAGAGTCGACGGATGAAGAATTGAGCGTAACTTTTGCACACGGTGTCCATTTTGGGCCCATTAGAACTTTTTGGAAATGTAGCGACCGTTTTGGATTGAACTCACCACTTCGTCGTGACGTATGAGGGATTTCAGCCATTTTTCAAAAGAATGAGCACTTGCATATTTGGAAGGCTTGGATAGTCGGCGTACGAAGAATTGAGCGTAACATTTGCACACGGTGTCCGTTTTGGGCTCATAAGTACTTTTTGGAAACGTAGGGACCGTTTTGGATTGAACTCACCACTTCATCGTGACGTATGAGGGATTTCAGTCATTTTTTGAAGGAATGAGCACTTGCATATTTGGAAGGCTTGGATTGTCGGCGTACGAAGAATTGAGCATAACTTTTGCACACGATGTCCGTTTTGGACCCATAAGAACTTTTTGGAAATGTAGCGACCGTTTTGGATTGAACTCACCACTTCGTCGTGACGTATGAGGGATTTCGGCCATTTATTGAAAGAATGAGCACTTGCATATTTGGAACGCTTGGATTGTCGACGTACGAAGAATTGAGCGTAACTTTTACCCACGGTGTCCGTTTTGGCCCCATAAGTACTTTTTGAAAATGTAGTGACCGTTTTGGATTGAACTCACAACTTCATCATGACGTACTAGGGATTTTGGGCATTCTTCGAAAGAATGAACGCTTGTATATTTATAACGCTTGGAGAGTCGACGGACAAAAAATTGAGTTTAACTTTTGCGCACGGTGTTCGATTTGGGCCCATAAGAACGTTTTGGAAATGTAGCGACCGTTTTGGATTGAACTCACCACTTCGTCGTGACGTATGAGGGATTTCAGCCATTTTTCGAAAGAATGAGCACTTACATATTTGGAATGCTTGGATTGTCGGCATACGAAGAATTGAGCATAACTTTTGCACACGGTGTCCGTTTTGGGCCCACAAGTACTTTTTGGAAATGTAGTGACCATTTTGGATTGTATTCACAACTTCATCTTGACGTAATAGGGATTTTGGCCATTCTTCGAAAGAATGAGCGCTTGTATATCTAGAACGCTTGGAGAGTCGACGGACGAAGAATTGAGTTTAACTTTTGCACACGGTGTCCGCTTTGGGCCCATAAGAACTTTTTGGAAATGTAGCGACCGTTTTGGACTGAACTCACCACTTCGTCGTCACGTATGAGGAAATTTAGCCATTTTTCGAAAGAATGAGCACTTGCATATTTCGAACGCTTGGATTGTCGGCGTACGAAGAATTGAGCATAACTTTTGCAAACGGTGTCTGTTTTGGGCCCATAAGTACTTTTTGGAAATGTAGTGACCGTTTTGGATTGAACTCACAACTTCATCGTGACGTACTAGGGATTTTGGCAATTTTTCGAAAGAATGAGCACTTGTATATTTGGAACGCTTGATTGTCGGCGTACGAAGAATTGAGCATAACTTTTGCACACGGTGTCCGTTTCGGGCCCATAAGTACTTTTTGGAAATGTCGCGACCGTTTTGGATTGAACTCACCACTTCGTCGTGACGTAAGAGGGATTTTGGCCATTCTTCAAAAGCATGAGCGCTTGTATATTTAGAACGATTGGAGAGTGGGCGGACAAAGAATTGGACGTAACTTTTGCCGACGGTGTCCGTTTTGGGCCCATAAGAACTTTTTGGAAATGTAGCGACCATTTTGGATTGAACTCACAACTTCGTCGTGACGTACGAGGGAGTTTGGCCATTCATTGAAAGAATGAGCGCTTGTATATTTAGAACGCTTGGAGAGTCGACGGATGAAGAATTGAGCATAACTTTTGCACACGGTGTCCATTTTGGGCCCATTAGAACTTTTTGGAAATGTAGCGACCGTTTTGGATTGAACTCACCACTTCGTCGTGATGTATGAGGGATTTCAGCCATTTTTCGAAAGAATGAGCACTTGCATATTTGGAAGGCTTGGATTGTCGGCGTACGAAGAATTGAGTGTAACTTTTGCACACGGTGTCCGTTTTGGGCCCATAAGTTCTTTTTGGAAACGTAGGGACCGTTTTGGATTGAACTCACCACTTCATCGTGATGTATGAGGGATTTCGGTCATTTTTTGAAGGAATGAGCACTTGCATATTTGGAAGGCTTGGATTGTCGGCGTACGAAGAATTGAGCATAACTTTTGCACACGGTGTCCGTTTTGGGCCCATAAGAACTTTTTGGAAATGTAGCGACCATTTTGGATTGAACTCACCACTTCGTCGTGACGTATGAGGGATTTCGGCCATTTATTGAAAGAATGAGCACTTGCATATTTGGAACGCTTGGATTGTCGGCGTACGAAGAATTGAGCGTTACTTTTACACACGGTGTCCGTTTTGGGCCCATAAGTACTTTTTGGAAATGTAGTGACCGTTTTAGATTGAACTCACAACTTCATCATGACGTACTAGGGAATTTGGCCATTCTTCGAAAGAATGAACGCTTGAATATTTATAACGCTTGGAGAGTCGACGGACGATGAATTGAGTATAACTTTTGCGCACGGTGTCCGATTTGGGCCCATAAGAACGTTTTGGAAATGTAGCGACCGTTTTGGATTGAACTCACCACTTCGTCGTGACGTATGAGGGATTTCAGCCATTTTTCGAAAGAATGAGCACTTGCATAATCGAAACGCTTGGATTGTCGGCGTACGAAGAATTGAGCATAACTTTTGCACACGGTGTCCATTTCGGGCCCATAAGTACTTTTTGGAAACGTCACGACCGTTTTGGATTGAACTTACCACTTCGTCGTGACATAAGAGAGATTTTGGCCATTCTTCGAAATCATAAGCGCTTGTAAATTTAGAACGCTTGGAGAGTCGCCGGACGAAGAATTGAGCGTAACTGTTGCACACGGTGTCCGTTTTGGGCCCATAAGAACTTTTCGAAAATCTAGCGACCATTTTGGATTGAATTCACCACTTCGTCGTGACGTACGAGGGATTTTGGCCATTCTTTGAAAGAATGAGCGCTTGTATATTTAGAACGCTTGGAGAGTCGACGGACGAAGAATTGAGCGTAACTTTTGCACACGGTGTCCGTTTTGGGCCCATAAGAACTTTTTGGAAATGTAGCGACCGTTTTGAATTGAACTCACCACTTCATCATGACGTACGAGGGATTTAGGCCATTTTTCGAAAGAATAAGCACTTGCATATTTGGAAGGCTTGGATTGACGGCGTACGAAGAATTTAGCGTAACTTTTGCACACGGTGTCAGTTTTGGGCCCATAAGTACTTTTTGGAAATGTAGCGACCGTTTTAGATTGAACTCACCACTTCGTCGGAACGTATGAAGGATTTCGGCCATTTTTCGAAAGAATGAGCACTTGCATGTTTGGAAGGCTTGGATTGTCGGCGTACGAAGAATTGAGCGTAACTTTTGCACACGGTGTCCGTTTTGGGCCCATAAGTTCTTTTTGAAAATGTAGCGACCGTTTTGGATTGAACTCACCACTTCGTCGTGACGTACGAGGGATTTTGGCCATTCTTTGAAAGAATGAGCGCTTGTATATTTAGAACACTTGGAGAGTCGACGGACGAAGAATTGAGCGTAACTTTTGCACATGGTGTCCGTTTTGGGGCCATAAGAACTTTTTGGAAATGTAGCGACCCTTTTGGATTGAACTCATCACTTCATCGTGACGTATGGGGGACATCGGCCATTTTTCGAAAGAATGAGCACTTGCATATTTAGAAGGCTTGGATTGTCGGCGTACGAAGAATTGAGCGTAACTTTTGCACACGGTGTCCGTTTTGGGCCCATAATTACTTTTTGGAAATGTAGGGACCGTTTTGGATTGAACTCACCACTTCATCGTGACGTATGAGGGATTTCGGTCATTTTTCGAAGGAATGAGTACTTGCATATTTGGAAGGCTTGGATTGTCGGCGTACGAAGAGTTGAGCATAACTTTTGCACACGGTGTCCGTTTTGGGCCCATATGAACTTTTTGGAAATGTAGCGACCGTTTTGGATTGAACTCACCGCTTCGTCATGACGTATGAGGAATTTTGGCTATTTTTTGAAAGAATGAGCACCTGCATATTTGGAACGCTTGGATTGTCAGCGTACGAAGAATTGAGCGTAACTTTTGCATACGGTGTCCGTTTTGGGCCCATAAGAACTTTTTGGAAATGTAGCGGCCGTTTTGGATTGAACTCACGACTTCGCCGTGACGTACGAGGGATTTTGGCCGTTTTTTGAAAGAAGGAACACTTGCATATTTGGAATGCTTGGATTGTCGGCGTACGAAGAATTGAGCGTAACTTTCGCACACAGTGTCCGTTTTGGGCCCATAAGCACTTTTTTGGAAATGTAGTGACCATTTTGGATTGAACTCACAACGTCATCGTGAAATACAAGGTGTTTTTGCCATTCTTCAAAAGAATGAGCGCTTGTATATTTAGAATGCTTAGAGAGTCGACGAACGAAGAATTGAGTTTAACATTTGCACACGGTGTCCGCTTTGGGCCCATTAGAACTTTTTGGAAATGTAGTGACCGTTTTGGATTGAACTCACCACTTCATCGTGACGTATGAGGGATTTCGGCCATTTTTCGAAAGAATGAGCACTTGTATATTTGGAACGCTTGGTTTGTCGACGTACGAAAAATTGAGCGTAACTTTTGCACACGGTGTCCATTTTGGGTCCATAAGAACTTTTTGGAAATGTGGCGACCATTTTGGATTGAACTCACCACTTCGTCGTGACGTATGAGGGATTTCAGCCATTTTTCGAAGGAATGAGCACTTGCATATTTGGAACGCTTGGATTGTCGGCGTACGAAGAATTGAGCGTAACTTTTGCACACGGTGTCCATTTTGGGCCCTTAAGTAATTTTTGGAAATGTAGTGGCCGTTTTGGATTGAACTCACAATCGTGACGTACTAGGGATTATGGCCATTCTTCTAAAGAATGAGCGCTTGTATATTTAGAACGCTTGGAGAGTCGGCGGACGAAGAATTGAGCGTAACTGTTGTACACGGTGTCCGTTTTGGGCCCATAAGAACTTTTTGGTAATGTAGCGACCGTCATGGATTGAACTCACCACTTCGTTGTGACGAATGAGGGATTTCGGCCATTTTTCGAAAGAATGAGCACTTGGATATTTCGAAGGCTTGGATTGACGGCGTACGAAGAATTAAGCATAACTTATGCACACAGTGTCCACCTTGGGCCCATAAGAAGTTTTTGGAAATGTAGCGACCGTTTTGGATTGAACTCACCACTTCGTAGGAACGTATGAGGGATTTCGACCATTTTTTGAAAGAATGAGCACTTGCAAATTTGGAAGGCTTGGATTGTCGGCGTACGAAGAATTGAGCGTAACTTTTGCACACGTTGTCCGTTTTGGGCCCATAAGTTCTTTTTGGAAATGTAGCGACCGTTTTGGATTGAACACACCACTTCGTCGTGACGTACGAGGGATTTTGGCCATTCTTTGAAAGAATGAGCGCTTGTATATTTAGAATGCTTGGAGAGTCGACGGACGAAGAATTGAGCGTAACTTTTGAACACGGTGTCCGTTTTGGGCCATAAGAACTTTTTGGAAATGTAGCGACCGTTTTGAGTTGAACTCACCACTTCATCGTGACGTATGAGGGATTTTGGCCATTTTTTGAAAAAATGAGCGCTTGTATATTTAGAACGCTTGGAGAGTCGGCGGACGAAGAATTGAACGTAACTATTGCACACGACGTCCGTTTTGGGCCCATAAGAACTTTTGGAAAATGTAGCGACCGTTTTTTATTGAACTCACCACTTCGTCGTGACGTATGAGGGACTTCGGCCATTTTTTGAAAGAATGAGCACTTGCATATTTGGAACGCTTGGATTGTCGGCGTACGAAGAATTGAGAGTAATTTTTGCACACGGTGTCCGTTTTGGGCCCATAAGAACTTTTTGGAAATGTAGCGACCATTTTAGATTGAACTCAGCACTTCGTCATGACGTATGAGGGATTTCAGCTATTCTTCGAAAGAATGAGCGCTTGTATATTTAGAATGCTTAGAGATTCGGTGGACGAAGAATTGAGCGTAACTGTTGCACATGGTGTCCGTTTCTGGCCCATAAGAACTTTTTCGTAATGTAGCGACCTTTATGGATTGAACTCACCACTTCGTTGCGACGTATGAGGGATTTCGGCCATTTTTCAAAAGAATGAGCACTTGCATATTTGGAAGGCTTGGACAATCGACGTACGAAGAATTGAGCATAACTTTTGAACACGGTGTCCGTTTTGGGCCCATAAGTACTTTTTGGAAATGTAGCGATCGTTTTGGATTGAACTCCCCACTTCGTCGTGACATACGAGGGATTTTGGCCATTCTTTGAAAGAATGAGCGCTTGTATATTTAGAACGCTTGGAGAGTCGGCGGACGAAGAATTGAGCGTAACTTTTGCACACGGTGTCCGTTTTGGGCCCATAAGAACTTTTTGGAAATGTAGCGACCGTTTTGGATTGAACTCACCACTTCGTCGTGACGTATGAGGGACTTCGGGCATTTTTTGAAAGAATGAGCACTTGCATATTTGGAACGCTTGGATTGTCAGCGTACGAAGAATTGAGCGTAACTTTTGCACACGGTGTCCATTTTGGGCCCATAAGTACTTTTTGGAAATGTAATAACCGTTTTGGATTGAACTCACAACTTCATCGTGACGTACTAGGGATTTTAGCTATTCTTCGAAAGAATGAGTGCTTGTATATTTAGAATGCTTGGAGAATCGACGGACGAAGAATTGAGTTTAACTTTTGCACACGGTGTCCGCTTTGGGCCCATTAGAACTTTTTGGAAATGTAGTGACCGTTTTGGATTGAACTCACCACTTCAATGTGATGTATGAGGGATTTCGGCCATTTTTCGAAAGAATGAGCACTTGTATATTTGGAACGCTTGGTTTGTCGACGTACGAAGAATTGAGAGTAACTTTTGCACACGGTGTCCATTTTGGGCCCATAAGAACTTTTTGGAAATGTGGCGACCATTTTGGATTGAACTCACCAC
>NW_019264988.1:0-1029 GCF_002742605.1 Olea europaea var. sylvestris
TTTTTTTCTGTTGATAGGCTTCAGTAAGATCCTTATAGAATAGGTATGAAATAGTTGTTCTATCTTTTTCTCTTTTGGCACCACACTGTGTAGGACTTGTGTTTCCAGTGATATGTAAAATCCCATTGATTTAAGAAGGTATTTGCTTAAGCTAGAGAAAGATCAACCCTTTCTTTCTCTTTTATAATTGGTTGGATTTGGCAGTGGTAAAAAAATCAAGTTAGATATTATCATGATGTTAATTGAAGTTTAGCAAGCAATAATGGGAAATTAATAGAGAAAATGCTTGCTTGTCAGTTTAACTTATTTATCATGTCTGAGCTGATTCTGGTGTTGGCTAATGATAAAGTTGAAACTTTCATGTTATTCTCAAGTTGAAATAGTTAAGTAAATATGGTTTAATAAAATGCCATTCACCATGTTATATCAAGTAACAAATTTTCGACATTTGCTTTAAAAAGTTGCATCCTTACATCTTTTTCGTTCTGACATAACTGACTCATCTTATGCAGGTTTTTTCACCTCTCCACGAGCTCGACCTACGGTTTTTTCAACTTCAATTTGCATATTCTTTCTTAGCTTATAACTGATACTGGAATGTAACAAGTTTTAGAGATCCTGTCAAATAAATACTTTTAATATTTTTATTGTTTTGTTTCATTCCACTTTTGTAATTTATTCCATCCATTTCTTAAAATTGAAAATATAATAATCTCGTGCAATTTGCAAGATGGAGTACATATACAACATTGATGATCGATGTGATGCAAAGGTTACAACACGTTTGAATGTGTCAAATGTAGAGAAAGTATATGAAGCATTAGATAATGTCCATAAGGAGATGTTTTTGAAGTCGTGCTTCGGTAAGCTGTATGACATCAGGAACATGAACAAATCTGCTCAACTAATTCACAAATAATTTACTTTGTTTACCATGATTTATTATCTTTTCAGGGGCGATTGTGGTATGTACTTAGTAAAATATATAGAATTTTTGAGCATTAACGGTTCTAACCGAACCAAAATTTT
>NW_019264988.1:10078-11489 GCF_002742605.1 Olea europaea var. sylvestris
TGCAAACAAATGTACTGTCTCAATGTCCATTCCACTTAACCATATCCCAATATGGAATCAAAGTAATCTAATTATCCCCCTTTAGATCATTAACCACATCATATAGAATAGGAGTAATAGTCTACACAGTTGCACCTTCAGGCATAAACCCAGGTTTGGGTCCCTTTGGTTGTTTTTTGGTGCTAATCACTACACCTCTTGATTTAGCATCAGTCTTCATTTTGTCTGTACTTTTCATCATTCTGCAAAAATTCATCATCACACCTCGATGAACGCACATGATCAACTCAAAATTCATCCCTCCAAATGAATCTGCTGCCTACCTGCATTAGGTGTGTGCTAACGTGAAATGACACAGCAGAGAATGTTCGTAACTATCCATCCAATCAACGTACAAACCAAAAAATTTACTCACCCATGGAATAGGAAACGTATATGCTATCTAATCACGAAAGAACGAACAACCCTTTCACATATCATAAACAATACATGCCATAAATATAATGTTCAAGTCAAGATACAAGACAAGGAAGGCATCCCACCAGACCAACAAATGCTCATTTTCTCTGGTAAACATCTTGAGGATGGTCGTAGTTTTGTCAAAACCCTTACTGGGAAGACAATAACCCGTGAAGGTGACAGCTCCGACACTATTGATAATGTTAAAGCTACAATTCAGGACAAGGAGGGAATCCCACCAAACCAGGAGAGGCTAATCTTCGCTGGGAAACATCTTGAGGATGGTCGAACATTGGCAGACTATAACATTTAGAATGAGTCAACCCTGCACCTAGTGCTAAGGTTGAGGAGAAGCATGCAGATTTTTGTGAAGACTCTGACAGGAAAAATCGTCAGTTCGTCTTGAAAAATCATATGACCGGGATGTATAAGAATGATGATATATTCATTTTTGTTCTGATGTTGATCTACCCTTTCACATTTCATAAACAATACATGCATTATTTTGTCAACGCATACACACAAAATAGACTAGCAATATCATCCCATGCTTGCACTAAACATTTATTATCGCAAAATGATATGTACTCTACATAAGACAATTTAACGTGTAGTATATTGCTGAGCAAACGTATCCGTCCATAAAACTAACCAAATTAAAAGCGTGTTCTTGTTACGAACAACGTATCTACTACTACAACACACCTTACCAGACTACTTGAACTCACTTACTTCTTTACTCTCTTTGTCATTCTCCTCGTGTATGGAGTCCGGGTAGGTGGTGCAGAATGTCGAATACGAGTCGATCATCGCCTATTTGTGCTGCCCACATTGCCTCCCTTTTCTGATATGGTCACCTGTGTCGGCAACTCTGTGGCAGCGCCTATATAAGAAATTTCAGAATTTTAGTGAAATAGTTATGTGTAAAGGAGGCCAGATAGTCGTGGAATAA